>NW_007727085.1:253669-380423 GCF_000696425.1 Galeopterus variegatus | reverse complement strand
GAAAAAAAAAAAAAAAAAAAAAAAAAAAAAAAAAAAAAAAAAAAAAATATAACAACCCATACCTTCATAGCTCTACAGATTACATACTGTTTACCAGGTACCAGGTAATATCCAAATTATTTTAGTTATCTGATGTACTTCTCACAATAACCCTTTGAGGCACGTTCTTTTATTACTCCTTTATTTAATATAAAAATCAGAACCCCAGAGAGGTCAGTGCTAATGTCGTACACAACAAGTGGACCCAGAACTTACTGTGTTGCCCTTTTAGTGGCAAGACACACACTTGGTACTCCATCACTGCAAATGGAACCTCAGTTACACAGCACATGATGCACACACTCCTAAATATGCAGCTGTCACATTTAAAGAAATGAGAGATAGGAACAAAAGGGAATTTTTCCCCCACAGACAGCTTTTCACTGACTAGAATGAAATGAGTAATATTGTTCACAGCTGTTTAAATTAATTCAGGCTCAAGCTGTTGACAATTAGGTGCATGGTTTGTCCATTTGTATGAAAACAATGTTTCTACTACACCCACTGGCTGGCTTTGTATCGCCTTCAAATTTTAGAATAAAATTATTTTATTAACTTAAGAGAAAATTTGGTAGTAAAGGTCATACAAATTTACACACTCTGAGAATAAGAAAAAAGTATATACTGCAATACTTTAGACTTAATATATTTAACAAGCTATAAAGAGGCCAGGGTGGCATTTAATGTGATAAATACAAATGTAAGTCACAATATACATTATGTTAAGTGTATATATTTCCTACATGCATTTATGCTGGATTCCACTAAGGAAAGCTCTTGTTCACATAGAATACATGTATGTATAAAACCTACACACTTGTGGGGGGGCTGTTCTGTGCATCACAGGCTGTTGAGAAGCACCCCTGGCCTCTGGCCACTAGATGGAGTAACTCCTTTCAGTCTCCAGTTACGACAACCAAAAAATGTCTCCAGGCATAGCCAAATGTCTCTAGGTAGACAATATCAACACTTATATTTAACTATTGGTAGGTGATAAAATATTTTTAAATAGTTTAATACTATAGCTAACATATCTGTTTGGAAATTTACATCCATATTACATAACTTGATAGTTTTTCCTTCATTTCAAATTCTCTGATATACAGTACACTTGGAAGTTTTGTTGAAAGCCTTGACATATTAAAGATATCTATAAAGATTTACTTTATTCTCCACAGTCAGTGAGACCTCCCTCCTGATATGGCATTCCCAATTTGTTGCATTGTTTCTCCCATGACTTCTTTGATTTTTCCATAAATTGACTTGGGGATCAAAGGTGGCAACACAGGTTTCTCTTCTGTGAATCTTCTCATATACAAGGACATGTATCTTCTGTCATAAAGTTCATCAGGCAGATTAGCTACAGTGGGCCAGTTGTGTTGTAATGCAAACAGATCACTCATACAATGGCTCGACAAAGTTAAGTATTCATTTCTCACTCATGTAAAGTACAAATACAGGGTTTGGGATAGAAGTGAGAAGATCTGCCCTCTGAAATCATTCTCTTCTGTCTTAACTTATGGAGTCCTATTCCCACTGATGGCTCTCAAGACCATCCTGAGGGTCATCTGCAGTTCAGTCCCAGAAGGCTTGAGAAACTAGGAAAAACTTCATAGACATATGTTTGTGGCAGGCCTTAAAGTAATGTTCACCACTTGTATTCATATTCCCCTGAACAGAGCCCAGTTACCTGGTTCCACACAAAGGCTGAGTAGGCAGGCTACCTGTTTGTATGAGAGAAAAGAGAGTGGTTTTTGAACAACACATAGCCACTCTCTGCCATAAAGACTTTCTACTCTGTGTAAATTCTCTGATACCTACTGAGGGTGACTTCTGATGAAAGATGTTTCCACATTTATTACAGTCATCCTTCCATATTTGTGGGTTCCACGTCCATGGATTTAACCAACCACGAGTCAAAAACATTTGAAACAAATGAAAAGTGAATAATAGTAATACAACAATAAAGTAATACAAATAAAGAACACAGTTTAAGAGCTGTTTCCATGCTATTGATGTTGTATTCAGTATTATAAGCAATTTACACAAGACACAAATTATAAAACAGTAAATGCATAGGTAATACACAAATACTACACCATTTTATATTAGTGGCTTGAGAATCCACAAATTTTGGTAACCATGGGGGGTCTTGGAACATATACCCTGTGGTTACCAAAGGACAGCTGTACATTCCTAAGATTTTACTTTTAGGAGAGTTCTCTAATGCATCCTGAGGTGTAACATCCAATGAAAGGTTTTTCCACATTTATTACATTTATGGGACTTTCCTCCTGTGTGAATTCTCTGATGCATAGTAAGCTCCCTCTTCTGAAAAAAAAAATCACATTCATTACATGCATAAGACTTCTCTCTCGTATGTGTTTTCTTTTTCTTTTTCTTTTTCTTTTTTTAAAAAAAGATGACCGGTAAGGGGATCTTAACCCTTGACTTGGTGGTGTCAGCACCACACTCAGCCAGTGAGTGAACCGGCCATCCCTATATGGGATCCGAACCCGGGGCCTTGGTGTTATCAGCACCACACTCTCCCGAGTGAGCCACGGGCTGGCCCTCTTGTATGTGTTTTCTGGTGTATTGTAAAAGACAATTTCTTTTCGGAGAATTTCTAACATTCACCCCATTTGTAGGGTTTCTCTCTTGTGTGTATTTTCTAATTTTTAGTGAGTTTAGACTTTTTATAGAATGTTTTCTCACACATTTTACATTGAAAAGTTTCTCCTAAAACCTGAATTGTCTCTTGGGCAATGAAATTTGACTTCTCGAAATATTTCCTAGGGCCGAGCCCGTGGCACACTCAGGAGAGTGTGGCGCTGGGAGCGCAGTGGTGCTCCTGCCGTGGGTTTGGATCCTATATAGGGATGGCCGGTGCACTCGCTGGCTGAGCATGGTGCGGGCAACACCAAGCCAAGGGTTGCAATCCCTTACCGGTCACAAAAAGGAAAAAAAAAAAAAAAAAAAAAAAGAAAAAAGAAATATTTCCTATATTGATTATATTTACAGGAGGCTTCTCCCATGTGAACCTTCTTATGTGTAAATAATATTGGTTCATGTGTAAATAATAATACGTTGAAGGCTTTTCCTCATCCACAATATTCAAAATGCTGTTCCCCAGTTTAAATCTTGTTATGCTCACTAAGATGCTCATGATGTCTGTCAATTTTCCAGGTACATTATGATCATCAGATTTCTTTGTGGCATGTGTCTCATCAGACTATCTAGGAGGAAGTGCATTCTTACATAAGTTAATCATTCCTGAATAGATTTCATTATTTATTTATTTATTTTTTCTCCTTTTTTTTTTGTCTTTTTTCATGTCTGGCAACGGATCGCAACCCTCAGTGTCGTGCCCGTACCGGACTGGGACCAGTAACGGGATCGCAACCCTCAGCGCCGTGCCCACACCTCGCTCAGCCAGTGAGCGGGAACCGGTCTGTATGTGGGATCCGAACCCTCGTCTGGAGCGCCGCCGTGCTTCCCAAGCGGCGCACTGTAGCAGTGCGCCACCGGGCCGGCCCTAGATTTCATTATTTATAGGTAGATTTGAAATATGGCTTCGGGCCGGCCTGATGGCGCACTGCTACAGTGCGCCGCTTGGGAAGCGCGGCGGCGCTCCCGCCCGAGGGTTCGGATCCCACATACAGACCGGTTCCCGCTCACTGGCTGAGTGAGGTGCGGGAGCAACACCGAGGTTTGCGATCCCGTTGCCGGTCCCGGTCCGGTACGGGCGCGACACTGAGGGTTGTGATCCGTTGCCGGTCAGTAAAAAAGACAAAAAGGAGAAAAAAAAAAAAGAAATATGGCTTCAGCTGAAATTAAACTTTTTTTTTTTTTAACTCAACTCTCTTCTCAGTTGAAGTGTTCCTGTTGGTGAAGACAACATGCCACAAAATCTATCATGATTTTCTTGACTCTTCTCAATTACAGTATCAACTATCTGGACATCTGAAATGAAAAAAATAAATAACTATATCCATGAACTACACATAAGTGTACCTTATTGAATGTTCATTTAAAGGTAAAGAAGATTCTTTCTATCCTAGTGGCATGAGATTTCATAAAAATCAATAAGTGGGGATTGATTTATGAATATATAGGTTTTCTTCCAATTGACTTAATATGATAAATTATGTTAATGGATATTCTAATGCTAAATTATGTTTTCCTCATTTTGTATACTTTCTTTTTTAATTCATGAAGAAATATCTATCTATCTATCTATCCATCTACTTATTTATTTATTTGTGGTGGCTGGCCAGTATGGGGATCCTAACCCTTGACCTTGATGTTATAATACTGAGCTCTGATCAACTAAGCTAACTGGCCAGCCTCATGAAGAAATATTTAATACAAATATTCACCCACTGCCTATTGATAGTTTTCAACTAAGTGTTAATCACTAGCCATTTGTTTACCCTGTTCTTTCTCTATATTTTATTTTTATAACAACAGTGGGTGTCTCATGCTATTTTTCTTATTAGTCTGATTTGCAGATAGCAAAGATTATTTGGTTCATCTACTTTTATGTGCAGGAGATATTTGTCACGTAAGCAGGAATGTTGCTTAGGTTTCAGGATTTTCACCCATGTTTCATTAGTTTTCACTCTTCCCTGGAGAATGCCTATAGGCACCGGGGGGGCAGTTAGAATATAAAATCTCCTCTTCTTTACACTACATGAAGGCGGTTTCCTTCACAGTCCTCATTTAACATTATTTCCTCTGCTTCTCACAACCATGACAGGTACAGGAAGCTCCAGTCCACCACCCTGGGCAGCTCCTCCCTGTGGGTCTAAACTTGGTTCTGCAACTCAGGCTGTGCCCACCATCTTTGAAAAATGTTTTCCTGGCTTCTTCTGAGATTGACTGCCACTCTCCCCACATTTCATTGTACTCACACCCATGGCTTGATATTTCACTGTTTCCGAAGGCTTTTATTTTGTGCAAAGAGTTTCAGATGTCTTCTAGTTTCAAAGAAAATGGAGTCTCCTGTACATTACTCATTCTTTTTGTTGTTTTAGAATAATTTCCACAAAGAGAAGGGGGAAATGCTAACTTTAAAGTTTACTACTGCTGTAGATTGATTGAATTTTTTCCTCCAAAGTTCATCTTTGAGAAGCTTAATTTCCATTGTAACTGTTGAGGGTGGGAAGTTCTATTATGGTAATTGAAAGGTGGGGCCTTAAACGTGTGATTGGACTGTAGGACCGTGCCAGAGTGAATGGATTAATAATGGTCATCAGGGGCATGGTTCTGAGGACTTTAAAAGGAGAGCACACGAGATTGTCTTTCTTTCTGCTCCACCATTTTCTGTCATGTGAAGCCCCTGCAATGCTGTAAATCCACCACCAAAGAAGAACTTCACCAGATGTGTTCCTTGGACTTTGGACTTCCCAGCCTCTGAAATTGTAAGCAATAAAACTTCATTTTCTTACAAATCACCCAGTTCCAGGTATTTTGTTATTAGCAACAGAAACAAAGTAACAAAAAAATTGTTACCAGAGAAGTGGGGTGTTTCTTATAACAAATACTTTAAATTGTGGAAGTGGGTTTGGAAGGTGTTGGGCAAAGGCTGAAAGAATTTGAAGGAATGGGCTAGAAGGAGCCTAGCTTCTGGTGGGAGTTTAGAAGGCAAGAAAACCAGGGAAAGTTTGAAACTTATTAAAAACTGGTTAAATGACGGTCAGCAGAATGCTGATAGAAATGTGGCCAGTAAAGGCCATTCTGATAAGATTTAGATGTACATGAGAAGGAACTTACTGGAAACTGGAGCAAAGATCACCCTTGCTATGAACTGGCAAAGAACTTGGCTGCATTCTGTTTATACCCCAAAGTTTTATGGAATGTGAAACTTAAAGGTGCTGACCCAGAGTATTTGGCAGAAGAAATTTCAAAGCAGTAAAACATTCAGGAAGCTGCATGGCTACTTGCAACAGCCTATGCTGAGTTATGGCAGAAAAGTGATCACATAAAGTCAGGAGGGAAGCTGAGCATAAAGGTTTGAAAAATTTGCAGCCTGGACATGTGGTAGAGAAGTAGAGAACATTTTCAGGAGAAAAATGCAATGGTGCTATTAAGATTAGTACAAAAGAGAGGAATTATCAAGAGAAGGTGGTAAAAAAAAATCCCTGAAGGCATTTCAGAACCTTCCATTACAAGCCCAGAGGTCTAGGGAGACAAAATGTTCTTGGGGAACAGGCCTGAGGCACTCTCCATGGGCTCATTTCCCATGGCCACCTCAGGAAGATGCTTCTAGCACCAGCACCCCAGCTGCTTTGGCTGTTGCAGCTATGGCTACCTTGGAGCCAGGTGTGGCTGGACCCAGAGCTTTGGAAAATACAAACCAGAAGACTTGGTGGCACCCACATGGTGTTACATATTCAGGCTTACAGAATGCCGGAGTTATGGATGCTTGGGAGCCTCCACCCCCATTTCCAAGGATGTATGGAAAAGTGTGGGGGCCCAGGAAGAGATCTGTCAGAGGGGTGGGGTCACCAATAAGGATTTCAGTAGATGATGCAGAGAGGAAATGTGGGGTCAGAGTTGCAGCAGAAAACCTCCATCAAGGCCATGCCTAGTGTAGTCACGGGAGCAGGACTGCCATAGAGACCCCAGAATTGTGGAGCTACCAGAGTGAAAGGCCATCCTGGGAGAGATGAAGCATTGCCTCAGGCCAGAAAATTTATAGAAGTGGAGCTGCCTGAGGACTTAGGGAACTAACCCCCACACCAGCATGAAGAGGACACTGAACATGGAGTCAAGGATCATGATTTCCCAGCTTTGAGATGTGATTCTAGTCCTGCTGGGTTTCAGACTTATTTGGGACTTGTTATCCTTTTCTTATGGCCTATTTCTTCCTTTTGAATGGAAATATGTAACCCATGATTGTCCCTCTATTGTATGTTGGAAGTAGATAACTTGTTTTGACTTCACAGATGGGACTTTGATCTTTGGACTTTTGAGTTGAAACGAATTAAGACTTTGGGGATGGGATGAATGTATTTACTTGTGAGAAAGACATAAACTTTGGGGGTCAGGAGAGGAATGCTGTGGATAGATTGAATTGTGTCCAACCAAGTTCATATATTAGAATCTTAATACCTACTGTAACTATTCAAGGTGGGAAATCCTATTACGATAGTTGAAAGGTGAGTCCTTGAAGAGGTGATTAGATTGTAGGACTATGCCATAGTGAATGGATTAATAATGGTGTTCAGAGGCATGGTTCTGAGGGCTTTAAAAGAAGGGCACATAGATTCTCTCTCTCTCTCTCGCTGCTCCAACATTCTCTGCCACATGAGACCCCTACATTGCTGTAAAGCCGTCACCAAAGAAGACCCTCACCAGGTGTGTTCCTTGGACTTTGGACTTCCCAGCCTCTGAAACTGTAAGCAATAAAATTTCATTTTCTTACAAATCACTCAGTTCCAAGTGTTTTGTTATAAGCAACAGAAATGGACTAATACAACTCTCAAACTGAAATCTGAGCATTTCAACATGAAAACCTTGGTTCACTTGGTCTTGGGACCCTGAATCATGTTTCTCCTCCCAAGTCCAGGACCACCCCTTTCTCACTTCTATGCTGGGACTTCCTCTGCTTCATGATTTCTGATGTGGTGGTACACAAGACTCACTCTTGGGCCTCTTATTTCACTTTTTTGTCAACCCTCTAGCAGACCACCTCTGTAAGTATGACATTAAATACCATCTTTAGGCCACTGATTTCCAAATTTGTATCTGCAACCATGATGTTCACTCTCAAATCTATATTTTATATTTGTATATGTATTATAGGTCAAAATTGAAAAATAGCTCACTTGAACTGAAGCTACACCAAAGTAAACAATATTCTTTCTAAAACTGCCCTCTCTAAAAATTCTTCCTAAATTCTAATTCCCATTTTTTCTCTCTCTCACTTTGATTTAATATTCCATATGAATTCAACACAACTAGTTAACATATTTTCTTGTTTCTCTGGTCAGAATATAAAGTCTATAAAAAAGGGACATTATTTAGGTCATTTCTGTTATAGGAACAAATAAAAAATCACAAGTGCTTATAACCTGCCTGGTAAAGACGTGTTAAAAGAATAAATGTATGAATAAATATCTGTGGTATAGTTTGAATGTCCCTCCAAAATTCATATTGAATATTGATCCCCACTGTAACTGTTAAGAGGGTGGAATAGCCAGCTATGGTATTTGAAAAGTAGGGCTTTGGGGAGGTGATGGATAGAAAGAGCTAAGCCCTCACGATGGATTGATCCATTCATGGATTAATAGCTTAATGATTTAATGGGTTGTAAGTAAGTAGACTGGGGGCTTTATACAGAGATAAGAAACCATGTGGACATGCTACTCTTCCCATGTGATACCCTGTACCACCTCCAGACTCTGCTAAGAGTCCCCACCAGGTAGAAGGCCCTCACCAGATGCATCTCCTTGACCTTGGTCTTCTCAGTCTCTGAACTGTAAGAAATACATTTTGGTTCCTTATAAATTACCAAGCAGTGGCATCAGATGTTCTGTTTTAAGCAATGGAAAACACATGGATAGTCTGAAAACTATGTCCATGAGAATGGAGGACAAAGGGGAAGTGAGACTATTGAAAAGTTAATAGCGAAAATAAATGTCAAAGTAGAAATGTAGGGATTTGATTTTAAGTATATATAAAAATGTATTCAGCAAAATAAGAAGTGAAGGTATACATGTGAGAGTCCTCCTTGGAGATTATAGAATGTATGTGTTTGACTCATGCAAACAAGCTGTTCTCAGGTCTGGGAGCTGGGGGAAAATGGTGTAAACAGCTGAACATGGCAAATATCCATTGGGATTTACACTTTCTAGCCTCCCTGCCATGTATGCACTAACTGACCTGGAAGGTTCTGGTTTGGGGGTTCTTGTACACTCCATGACACTCACATTCTCCATGAAATGGAATTATAATTAAATAACACTAATTATAAATTAAAATGGATTATTTGTTTACTAGCACAGAAAGCGTTGCTCCTGGGAGTTACTGGAAAGTAACTCACCCAACTACTCGCCCAATGAAACCTGTTACTGGAGGCCTCCAGCACTATGTCCTTGTATAGGGTCCTCTAAGCAGTGTATAGGTCCTGCTACTCCTCCCAGAGAAATTACACAGCCATGATTTCAAATGACACCAGTCCCTGTAATTCCACATTTCTTCTCAAATTGAGTTACCAGCCTTGGGTCACAGACAGAAACCTGAACATCCACCATTCCCTGTGTGCGTGTGTCATACATGTATCTTACCTAAGATGTCACTTCCTTGTAGTCCATATGAATGGAGAAAAAAAAAATCATAGTAGAAGTCTCCTGGGATTGGAATAACTTATTAGTTACTAAAATTTCTGTTACAAGGCTTACATTATAGATCTAGAATCATTCTTCTTGCTAGGGATAAGAGTCTGAATAAAATTTTGTTCTTCCAAGAAGCTTATAATTTGGTATGAAGACATAAGTATGAATACATAGGAGAAATAATGTGTCAGATAAACCAATTTAGATGCATATTCAATGTGCATTGGAATAAAAGAGATGTAGAAAATGTTGTTGTACTTTCTATTCAGTTTGCAATTTGCTGAAATGCCAAAGATGTTTAGCTCTTCCATGGGCACACATTTTCTCATGAAAAATGAGGCAATAGCAAAAGTGCAGTCACAAGAGCAAAAAGAACCCGCCCCCCCCCCCCCCCCCAGTCACAAGAGCAAAAAGAACACCCCCTGCAAATGGAACCACACACAGCACCATGTCTAGGTAAATGATTTGGGGCAGTGATGAGATATAAGTGCAATATTGAAGCAACTGATTACAAAATAATTATGTATTTAAATATTTTACCTAATTCAAACAACAAAATATTTAATGCACTTATTGTTGATTTTTAATTATGTATAAATTAAAAGCACGTGCACAGGCATCTCCAAATTCCCTTACTACACACAAAAAGGTTGCTTGTGCTCACCCCAGGGTGAACACTGCCACTTTCAAATCCACAAAATCTAAATAATTAGGTCCTGTAAAGACAGGTAAGTTATGTGACCAGATCTGCATTTTGTCATTCACTAGGAGAATGCAGAAGGGCTGAAGGTAGAATCAGAGAAGAAAACAGAGTGACAAATGACCACCTACATAAAAACACAGAGCAGTAAGCACACAGAAGAGGGAAGTAATACTATAAAAGGCAAAAGAACAAGCAAGAAAAAATGTGGTTGTGCCAATTTTGCACATCAAAACAAATTTGTTGTGCAGAGAGTAAAAATGGAATTTCACCCACAGGCTGTCTACCTGAATGCAGCTAGTTAGGTACTGGTGCAGTAAAAGAAAACTTGAAAAAAATGAAAGAAGAATATAATGGGCAGAAGTAATACAGACTTGACACACGGACACATTATATTTGAAATATCTGTGGGAATGTCCACATGTTGAGTAGATCATGATTCCAGAGTTCAAGAGAGAGCAGTAAGCTGAAGATATAAATTTGAAAAGTATCAGAATTTCAAAAGTACCTGAAGCCATAAGAGTAAATGAACTTAAAATATTTTGGGGGAAAAGAACACAACAGAAGACAAGGACGCAATTTGCAGGAACACTAATGTTTAAAGTTAGAGGAAGATAAATGACTGTAAAGACTGAAAAAAATTTTTCTGAGTTTATTTCATGAATAAAGAAAGCTCGATTTTAAGAAGTCTACCAATGTAATTTATCATGTCCATAGAGTTATAGAGAAAAAGCCTTTGATAATCAATACAGACATCTAGATGGTACTTTTAGAAATACACTATAGATTTTTATTGTGTCACCAAAAAAAAAAAAAAAGCTAGGAAGTCATCACCTCATCCTAACAACAATTTAAAAGATAAAGAGGCTGAAAAATCAAGAGCTCTTCTGGGACCACTAAGAGAGAAGAGGTCACAAGGTAAGCTCCAGCCCCAAGATTAGAGAGGCAGACAGGCAAGTACAGAGTCGTGGCTTATAGGAGCAGAGACTTACTAGCAGAAACCACCTTGGGAACCTGTGCCTGAGCAGGAAAACCTAAAGTGTGACTGACAAGTTGCCGGAGGCTCAGTGTGGACAACACCGAGGGTTAAAATCTCCCATGGAACCCAGTTATAGGTGGATCACCACAATATTCTGAAATTTACCTCCAAGAGCTGGACCAGGTTCCCACAGAAAAGTGTAAACTCCCTCTTGTTTCCACCTGTGATAGGGGAAAAAAATCCTTTTGAAGCATGCCAGAGCACTTAGTTCTTCTTAACAAGACACACCCTCAGGAGAAACTACTTAACCAGAGCCTAACCTGCTGTACCATTATCAGAGCCTAACTGACCTGGGTGAAGGAAAATACCCAACTCAAACCCACTCGAGGATTCCACATGGAAGAAGAGAATTATCCAATTTCAGCTTACTCTAGCCACCCTGTCTCATCTAAGGGAAAAGAAAAAAATAATAAATTGAGAAACAGTTGTGAATTTCACAGTCAAAAGAGAGAGGCTCATTAAGACATGGAGACCATATTAGTCCATTTTTGTTGTTTATAACAAAATACTTGGAACTGAGTAATTTATAAAGAAAAACAAAATTTATTGCTTACAGTTTCTGAGGATGTGAAGTCCAAAGTCCATCTGATGGTGGCAACAGTGACCCAGTAGTCGCACATTGCAAGACGGTGGAAGCAGAGAGAGCAGAGAGATAGAGACAGACTCTCCTCTCCTTTCTCCTCTTCCCTAAGAACCTCGCCCCTGACCACCATTTTTAATCCATTCACTACTGCATGGTCCTACAATCTAGTCACCTTTCAAGGCTCCACCTTTCAATTACCATAATAGGATTTTCCACCATCTTAGTCACAGTGGGGGCTAAGTTTCTAACACATAAGACTTGAGGGGCACAATTCAAGCTTCAGGGAGTTTTGGGGGGACATAATTCAATCCACTGCAAAGACTTAATCATAGAAATAAACATTTCCGCTATGGTCTGAATGTTTGTGTCCCTTCAAGATTTACATGTTGAAACCTAATCCCCAATGCACTAGAATTAAGAAGTACTGCCTTTGAAAGGTGATTAAGTCATGAGAGAGATTAGTGCCCTACAAAGGCCAAGAAAAGCTTCGTTGTTCCTCTCACCATGAGGACACATGGCAGGTGCAATCTATAAGAAATAAGTCACCACCAGACACTAAATCTCTTGGAGCATTGATCTTAGACTTTCCAGCCTCTAGAACTGGGAGCAGTATATATCTATTGCTTATATATTACCCACTCTAATGTATTTTGTTAAGCAGCTTAAGCAGACTAAGATAACTTCTTATAATACACATCTTATGAACACATTACTGAATTCATATTTGCATCATTTCCTTTTACCTACTCCATCACATCTGGCTATAAGGGAAAAAATTACTGGATATTCTAAAAGACAAAACAAAACAAAACAAAATATTTTAAAAAATACAATTTGAGTGACTGAGCAAGAATAAAAACCAGACCCTAATTAATATGCTAAGAACTCAAGTGAATAAAGTAGAAAACATTCAACAACAGATGGGTAATGTAAGGAGATAGAAGTTTTTCAAAAGAACTAAAAGGAAATGCTACAAATCAAAAATACTGTAACAGGGTTCCAGATGGCTGACTAAGGGCACGAAGCTCCTACCACTGACACAAAAAGAGTTCAAAAGAACAAACAGATAATCACATGTTTTTTTTGTTTTGTTTTTTTTGTCCTTTTTGAGACCGGCCCCACCGCGCTCAGTCAGTGAGCGCTGTGAGCGCACGGGTCATCCCTATATAGGATCCGAACCCGCAGCGGGAGTGCTGCTGCACTCTCAGCGCCGCACTCTCCCAAGTGCGCACTGGCTCGGCCCTGATAATCACATGTTGAATAGAGTGTCTAGGAGAAAACATCAGAATTAAGGAAAATAGCAAAAAAGCCCCCTCGAGGTTCAAAACTCGAGATGTACAGAAGGAAAAGTGTCCAACCCCAGCAACCTTGCCGAGAGTGGGTCACTCCAGCTGAAAAGCTGCAGGGTCTCTCTCTGGAGTCTGAAAATCCAGCTGTGGCACCAGAGACCCCCTCAGGGTTGCCAACCCCAGCTGAAAAGCTGAAAAACACCCCAGATCCTCTCCTGAAGGAGCAGGGTCCCACTTGAATTCTTTGTGACCCTACCCAGTGTGCCCACTTTTGCTGAGGAGCTACTGAGTGCCTGATTGTCTCTCTCATAATCCAAAGTCCTGGTCGCAACCCCAATTCCTCAAGTGTTACACATTTAAACTGAGGAACTTCAAGAATACCCAGCACTTCTCTCAGGGGCACAGATCCTAGATGCAGCACCAGCAATCCCACCCAGTGTCACTCCAACTGAGCAGCTTCAGAACACCCCGATGCCTCTGCAGAGAGTCTGAGGTCCCAGCTGCAGCCCCAGCAACCTTCCCTAAGATTGGTCATTTCAGATAAAGAGCTGAAGACTGCACCAGTGCTTTTCGCAGAGGTTTGCAGTCCCATCCATTACCCTGTAGTTCCCACCCACTTCAGCTGTTGAACAGCCAATTGCCACATCACCTCTCCTGGAACACAAAGTTTAATGGCAACCCCAGCCACCTTGTCCAGTGTTGCACACTTCATCTGAGGAAGCACTGAGCACACTGGCACATCACCCAGGAGTTTGAGTTTTCACCTGCAGCCTCAGGACCCCCACCGCGTGTCATCTGCTCCAGCAATAAGCTGCTAAGCACCCCGTTGTCTAGGCAGCAAAGGTTCCAGGCCACAAAACACACATTAGGAAGTAAAAATAATAGAAGTCATACAATGCATGCTCTCAGACCACAATGAATTTAAAATATATGCTCTGATACCACAACGTGTGCTATCAGAGCAGAATGATAACTGGAAGATCACCAAATAGAGTGGGATTAAACAACATATTTTAAATAATACATGGATCAATGAAGAAATCTAAAGACAAATTTTAAAATATTTTTAACTAAATGAAAATGCAAACAGAACTTATGAAAATTTGTAGAATACAACAAACACAGTGCTTTGAAGGAAACATGTAATTGCATGCATATATTAGCAAACGGTCTAAAATCAATAATTTAAGTTTTCATTTTTGGAAATAGAAAAAAAGAGCAAATTGAACAGCAGAAGAAAAGAAATAATGAGAATTAGAGCAGGCATTAATGAAATTGAAAACAGAAAAACAATAAGGAAAATCAACAACAGCAAAAAAGTTGGTGCTTTAAAAAGACCAATAAACCTGATGAGCCTATAGCCCACTTAACTAAGAAAAAAAGACAGAAGACAGAAATTATTAATATCAGGAAAGAAAGACAAGATATCACTACACATCTTGTGGACATCCATATTATAATAAAAAGAGAAATACTGTTAACGAGTACCTGTGCACATATTTCATAACCTGGATGAAATGGACAAATACCTGGAAAGACACTATTTACCAATATTCACACCAAAAAACTACATACACAATCTCAATAGGCATACGCCTATTAAGGAAATTGAGTAAATAATTAATAAACTTCAAAACAGAAAGCACCCAGCCTAGGTGTGTTCACTGGTGACTTCAACCAAATCTTCTAAAAAAAATTATACCAATTTTCTACCACATGGAATACTTCCTAATTCTAATTAATAAGAACAGCATTACCACCATACCAAAACCAGATGAAGGTATTAGAAGAATAGAAAACTATAGACCATTATCTATCATGAACATACATGCAGAAATCCTCATCAAAATATCAGAAAACCTTATCTAACAATGTGTAAAAATTATGAAAACTACTAAAGTATGATTTACCACAAGCATGCAAAACTGGCTTAACATTTGAACATCAATTAATGTAATCCATCACATCAAAAGATTACAAAAAAAAGCAGATGATCATATCAAGAGAAACACAAAAGCATTTGACAAAATATAGCACCTAACATGATTAAAAACTCTCAGAAAATTAGGTATAAACGGAAAGTTCTTCAACTTGATAAGGACTATCTACATGAAACTCCAGCTGATATCGTTAATAGTGAGAAACTAAAAGTTTTCCCACAGAATCAGGAATAATACAAGAATGTACCTTCTCACCACTCCTTTCAATATCACACTGGAAGTACTGGCTTGTGTAATAACACATTAAATAAAACAAAATGTATAAAGATTGGGAAGAATTAAATAATATTGTCTTTGTTTCTGGGTGACATGATAGTCTATGTAGAACAAAAAAGATAAACAACAACAACAACAACAAATACCCCACTTGGAACTAATAATTGATCATAGCAAGATTGCAGAAAACATAGTTAATATACAAAAGGCAGACACTTTTCTATATACCAATGATGATCAAGTTAATTTTGAAATGAAAAACACAATATTATTTACATTAGCAACCAAAAAATAAAACTGCAAATCTTCAGAAGTTAACGTTCAGAATACTTGAAGAATTCCTACAACTCAACAACAACAAAAACAACAAAGACAGAAGATAACATCCTGAAAAACTGGGCAAATGACTTGGATAGACATTGCTTCAAAGATGATATTCAAATGGGTAACAAGCTTATGCAAAGATGTTTAACGTCACTTAATCATTAGAAAAATGAAAATCAAAACCTCAATGAGATATCACTTTACACCAAATAGAAAATAAGTGTTGGTGAAATTAGAACATTATACAGTGTTCATAGAAATATAAAATGGTGCAGCCACTATGGAAAATAGTACAATGGCTTCTCAAAAAATTAAAAATAGAATTACCATAGTATCTATAAATATAACTTCTATGTATGAGGGTACTTCAAATTATTCATTAAAAATAGAAGTAAACTATAATATGAATCTTTTCATGAAGTTTTTTTTTGTTTTTGTTTTTGTATTTTTTTGCTTTTTTTTGTCTTTTTTCGTGTCCGGCAACGGATCGCAACCCTCAGTGTCGTGCCCGTACCGGACCGGGACCGGCAACGGGATCGCAAACCTCGGTGCTGCGCCCGCACCTCGCTCAGCCAGTGAGTGGGAACCGGTCTGTATGTGGGATCCGAACCCTCAGCGGGAGCGCCGCCACACTCCCAAGCGGTGCACTGTAGCAGTGCGCCACCAGGCCGGCCCTTTTCATGAAGTTTTGAAGTACTCTTGTATATATCCAAACTAATTGGTAGCATGATCTCAAAAATATATTTGTACACCCATGTTCATAGAATCATTACTCACATAGCCAAGAGAAGAAATCTAAATATCAGTTGATGAAAGAATAGATGAGCAAAATGTGGTATATACATACACAGGAATATTAGTTCATCTTAAATACAAAGAAAATCCTGACACATGCAATGACACAAAAATGTGAGGATGTTAGAGTGAGCAAGACTGAAGCCATAATGGGACCCAGTAAACTGCTTAGGCTTTAGAAATTTTTAAAAAGACGGCATTTTTCTATTCTCTTTCCTCCAACCCCCTAACTTTCTTACCTTTCTTGCTAAGCAGGAAAACAAGGCTGCTAAAAGCTAATCAGTGCCTTGAAAAACTAACAATTCTTTAAAATATGCAGAGTTCTGAGAAAAAGCTGAGCAGAAGCACCAACAAGGAAACGCATGACCAACTATGAGATAACAGCTAGCTAGACTGTGCGAAAAAAGTGGGGGCTGGCTCTCTACTAAAAGTTCCCACCTTTCACTCCCCTCACCTCCTCCTTAAAACCTCTTTGGTAAATCTGAACCTTTGAGAAGGGTTAGCCTACCATCACCTCGGGTCATTGGTGTTCCTGAATAAAGCTCCCTTCCCTTTTCACCAACATTTGACTTTTGAGTGTGTCGTTTCTGTTTAGTGGAAGGCAGCCAGACTTGGGTTTGGTTAACAAGGACAATTTTCAAACTAAAAGAAGCAATGCACAAAATGACAGTATTCTGTAATCCCACTGATACGTTAAATGTTAATAAAAAGTAGAATGGTGGGTGCCTAGTGCTAGGAGAAGAGAAAATTTGAAAGTTGTCACTTAATGGGTACAGAGTTTTAGTTTTCCAAGACCAAATAGGGAGCTGGCCAGTTAGCTCAGGTGGCTAGAGTATGTTGTTATGACAATAAGGTCGAGGGTTCAGATCCCTGTGCAAGCCAGCCACCCTCCACCCCCCAAAAGTTCTGAATATCTTCTGCACAATGGTGTGAGTATATGTAACACTACTTAAAAGTAAAGAAATGTTTAAGATGGTAAATTTTATCATGTGTTTTTTTACCAAAATTTAAAATCATTTTAATTATTTAAAAAAATTATTTATAAAAGCCAATAAAGAATCAAAATGAAATATTAAAAAAGTTGATTAACAGAAAATAAGTTAGAAAAAGAACAGCAAATGATGAAAAGGAAAGTGAGACAAATAGAAAACGGCAAACCAAAATCCAACCTTGTTAATAATTAGTTCAAATAAAATTAAACTAAATATCCTCCTTAAGGCAGAGACTGTCATACTTGATAGGAAAGTGAGACAGAACAGTATGCTATCCACACAGACATACTTTAAATACAAAGTTCACCACCACACAGCCAGCCCTGCAAGAAATTCTCAAAGGATTCCTGCATGTGGAATCTGAAAAATGATAATCACTACCATGAATACACAAGAAAGAACAAAACCCACTGGTAGAACAAAAGTGCAAACAAGAAAGAGAAAAAACCCAAATCTTACCACCACAAAAACAAAACAAAAGACATAATGACAAAGAAACAAAAGCAAACAAACTTTCAGTCTCTTTGGAAGATGAAAAGGAAACAATTCATTTTTCTAAAGCCAGTAAGTAAAAGAGAATAGTCAAGAATTTACGCTGTCCTTTCTATGTGAATTTTTCCTCAGGGTGAACATAAATAGCTGAATGAACATTTCTGTCTATTAAAGTATCCTAGCTAGTAAATAAAGAGGGAACAAAATAATTAGAATATGATATTTTGTGACCCCCTATTGAAATAATGGATCTAGCAAGTGATCACCAATGTCTGCTAACATCATAGACAGATGAGACATAACAGGCCTCCTGCTGTAAGAACATGCACCTCTGAAGCCAAAACTAACATGAGTGAGACCAAGCCTCAAGATTCAGCAACCAATCATCAGGAAATGCAGGGGATGGTGGAACATGTTAAATGACACTTCTGGGATGGAGCCAGCAAATTCAGACTTTGGGCAACTTTATGAGGTAAGGGGGAAAAAGTAGATGAAGAGAGAACCTATAGATTAAAAGCAACATAAGAGACACCTGACATAGCAACCAATGCAAGAAGCAGAACTTGTTTGGATCCACATGTAAACAAATCAATTGTAAGAAATTGAGAGGGGGAGAGAATTGGAGAAACTTAAGCATATTTAATGTTTGGTCATATTAAGTAATTATTATTGATTTTTAAAATGTGATTATATACTGCGGTTATGTCTTTTATGAAAGAATACTTCTCTTTCAGAGACACATACTGAAATATAAACAGATGAATGCTATGATACTGGGATTTACTCCAAATAATCCAAGGGGAAGGCAGAAAGTGGGCAGGGGGTATAAGTAAGATAAAATGGCCATGAGTTGATTGCTGTAGCCAGATTTATTGCATATGTATTAAATTTTTCATAATAAAAGTTTTAAAAAAAGATTAGGTCAGGCAAGAATCAATAGATGCTGAATCTATGAGGAATTTTGATTAGGAGTAGGATATTTGCATGGGCTTAAAGTGTCTCCCCACAGATTTCTTATTACTTGTAAGGGAGAAAAAAACAACAACAGTGGTTATACAGTGGAGAAATTAGACAATACCTTGATTGGTGATCAAAATAAACTCACTGGTTAAAGTGAGGGACAGATCAACATTGTGTACCTCCAGATGTGATCCCAAGGAGGACACACTGTCACCTATGAAGCTTTCTTGGTTCAAAAGCATCACCTCACAATGGTAATTGGCCATAATAATCAACCACATTGTATATCCACAAAATAAAATAAAATAAAATATTTTAAAAAATAATAAAAAAATAAAAGAAGCAAAAGAGAAATGACAAGTAAACCCAAGACTGGATCCTGTACTGGAGGAGAACAATGCTCTGAAGGACACTACTGGGTCAACTGAGAAAACTGAACTGTGGCTATATAAGAGAATACCCCTATTCTTAGGAAAGTCACTCCTAAGTATTTAGGGGTAGGAGGCCATGATGTATGTAAGTTACACTCAAATGGTTCAGAGAAAACATTGTGTGCATGAGAGAAAGAGAGCAGGCACAAGTGATAAAGCAAATGGGTAAAATATTAACAGTTGGTCAATGTTAACAATCAGGTAAAGGGTACACCAATGTTCTTTGTACTGTTTTTGCACATCTTTTATAAATTTGAAATAATTTCCAAATAAAAATTTTAAAAATTATGTGTTTGAGTAATATTGAACGACACTGGGATATGTTCAATTGTAAATTTTCTAAGAACTCAATTTTGTCTTAAATAAAAATTTAAAATGTAAAAAAATAAAATAAAATAAAGATATACTACACAGACACTAATTACAAAAGCTTAAGTGGAGAAACAAATACTACCCAAATGAGACTTCAGGACAATATATATTACCAGAAATAAAGAGAGAAATTTCATAACCATACAAAGATAATATGTGAGGATGATACAGTGATTATCAACGTGGCTGTTCCTAAACACAGAACCTCAAAGTACTGTCATGTGTTGCTTAACAACTGAAATACAATCTGTGAAATGCATCATTAGGCAATTTCTTTGTTGTATCATCGCAGAGTGTACTTACACAAACCTGAATGGTACAAACTACTGCACACCTAGGCTATATAGTATAGACTATTTCTCCGACCACTGTCAAATATATGGTCTGTTGTTGACCAAAATGTCATTATGGGGAACATGACTGTACCTGAAACAACAGCAATGGTAATAAAAAACAGACCTAAAGCAGGAAATTGGTGAATCTACAAGCAGAGTTGGAGAATTAACACTCCTCAGTAATTGATGAAACCATTAGATAAAAAATCAGAAAAAATACTTATCTAAATGTCAAAATCTTTACCTACTTGATACTTATAAGGCACAATGCAGAGCCATCACCAAAACAGAGCATACATTGAGCTATAAAACATGTCTCAAGAATGAAGTCTTATAAAGTATGTCCTCTGTCCACAATGGAATTAGATTAGAAACCAACAAACACAAAGATATCCAGAAAAGCCTCAAAAATTTAATCATTCAATGACAAACTTCCAAATAAACTGAGAAAAGAAGTACTCACAAAATAAGTTGAAGTGTTTTTGCAGTTCTTTTTTTTTTTTTTCCTTTTTGTCTTTTTTCGTGACCAGCTCTCAGTGTCACGCCCGTACCGCAACTGGCAACGGGATTGCAACCCTTGGTGTCGTGCCCGCACCGCGCTCAAAGGTTGAAGTGTTTTTGTACAAAAATATTGTAATGATAATATTTCTGGCAAATTAAAGGTGGCCGCAACTTCTTTCCTACTTTCACTCTCTGGTAGAAATTAACTCCCCTTGAAACTTGCCTAGACATGTCAACTTCTTTGGCCAACAGAATGTAGCAAAACTGTCATTTTGAGACTTCACAGGCAAGGCTGCAACAGCTCCTGCAGCTTCACTTCTGTCTCTAGGAATGTTAATTTTGGAAATCATCTTGTAAGAAACCCAACCACCCTGAGACCACCCTGGTGGAGGAACACATGGAAAGACCACGAGCAGGTGTGCTCACTGACAGCCCCATGAGTCTCCAGCAGCCCCTGCAGCCATCAGTGCACCTTCGTGGACAGCAGCCCAGCTGTGCTTCCACATGATCCACCCCAGCTGCTACCTCACTGCACCTGTGTGGGAGACAAGCCTGCCAGACAGACTACCTAAGCCAAAGAAGCAGAAATAATAGTAAATTGTTTTAAGCTTTCAAAGTTTGGGCATGAACTTTTAAGCAGAACAAATAACTGAAACAGAATTTGGTGCCTGGAAATTGGGTGCTGTGGTGATTAAAAGCTGAAACATGTAGCATTGTCTGTGAGACTGAGCAGAAGCTGGGCCTCAAGGAGAATGTGCCATCTGGAAGGGCACCAAGACTCTTGGTGAAGCCTGAGAGTGAGATAAATTGCATTGGAAATGAGAAAAAAGCATGTGGGTTAGGTACTGGAGGATTGTGAGCCTCACTGTTGCTTCCCATCACATGGAAAATTGATCGGGTATCTCACCATCAGGGGTTTGCCAGAAGACACTTCTGGGAAGAATGTGTGAAATTTGCTATCTGATCTCCCCTTTCTGCCATTAAGAAAATATGAGAGGAGAGAGATGAACTAAAAGAAAATTCAATTTTTGAACAGAATTTAGAGAAAATATAAATGAGCCAGGGGGCCTATTGGTTAGCTCAGTTGGCTAGAGCATAGTGCTGATAACATCAAGGTTCAGGGTATGATCCCTGTACTGGCAAGCTACCAAAAAAACCAAACCATACCAAAACAAACAAACCAAAAACAAAACAAAGCCAAAAAAGGGGCTAGGACTTGCCGGGTTTGAAATAAAACTATTTTTCAAGACCAGCTCCCCCTCTGTCCCCTCAGAAAAGTTTTCAAAGTAAGAAACGGCTTTGTGGCAAGGACCCACCCCAGTGTTTTGCAAAACAATATAAAACATCAAAAATATTTTCAGTCTTCTAAGGATCTTAGGGTGTGAATGAGAGACAGTGCCTGGTAAACGATCAGGCTTCTGAGGACATTATTTCATCACAGCCTTGGAGAGAAGGGGAGGCCAGAGAACAAACGGTTTGCCTCAGATTGTGTGGGGGTAGGTTTCATCTAATGGATTTCAGTACACAGGAAGCAGCTTTATGAAGAAATGATTACACTAAAACATTTCTTGTATCAAAAGTTAAGAGTCAGAAAAAATAATGAGATCAACTTTGGATCCCCAACTTCCTATAAGCAAGAAATAGGCAAACAACATCTCTTGCCTTTACATACATAAACTTTGTGAAAAGTATGCATCTTGAAACCAAACATTTTTGGTCAATTATGTATAGAAAACAATGTACATAATATATATTTATTGTAGTACACTTTTCCAGTAGTGGTTCCCAATGAAACACCTTTCTGTGTCCATGTGTTCATGAATTTCCCTCCCCAAATGACCATGGGCTTTGCAGGTGCACTTACTTTGTCTAATGGGACACCAGTAAATGAAACACAAACATAGTTCTGTAAAGTATTTGCCCAAACAAAGTTTCCCTTCTTGGAATACTATCATCTTGGGAAGAAGCTTGGTACTTGCCTGTTGGATTCACAGGGACCAACCAAGAGTCAGCACAAACCACCAGACATGTGAGTGAAGTCCTCTTCCAGGAACCAGCCTCAGTCAAGGCACCAGAAGACTACAACCTCAGTTGTGCTCCCAGGTGACACCAGCATAGGTACTGCCCAAGAAGCCCAACCCAAAATCATAAACAAATAAAATGGTTGTTTTTAAAACCAGGAAGTTTTGGCTGATTTGTTATACATCAAATGCTGGTAGCTCTAATTTCCCAGAATTCAGTATGTTTTTAACATATTGGTGAGTAGGAGAAAGAATTAACTACATGCCGATTACAATTAGTGGAGCTTCACACACAGAGGTTTTCATAAGCATGATAAACGTCACCAAGATGGACGTCAGTGAGGTGCTGGCACTAAGGCGGGTCACGGGAGTCACACAAACTGTCCTGAGATCATTGAGACTATGTTTTAAATGTCTCTTACTTATACATGAGCATGGTATTATTTTATTTATAGTTTAAGAAAGTAAGTAGGAGTAACAATGTGATTCAGTCTAGTTTTCTCATTTTAAATAGTGGAAATAAGCTTCTAGTAATTTGCTGTAGTATTTATGGTTTTCAAGAACAGATTACTGACATTAAGTGAGAAAAAACTTGTACTATTAACCCCATGAGCTCATACAATCCACAGAAAGCACTGGGGAAAAATAGTAATGTTCAAGGCAAAGTTTTGTAAAACAACGTTTGTTCTAAGTTGACTGCACTTTCTAAAATTGATCTCAAAAACAGACATGAGTTTTGACTTAATTGTATAAAAGCAGAAAACACTAGTCAAAAAGTCAGGATGCCTGACATCTACAAATCACGTGACCTTGGGCAACTCACTCCCCCAACTGTTTGTTTATTTGTTAATGTTTCTTACACAGCAGAAAGACCCTGGCAGACCCTTCCTGAACAGCCAGGAAGAACTATCAGGATACAGGAAGCATCAGCACATCTCCAGATACAAAATGTGGTGCCAGACTAGGTTTGAGAGAGCTCCAATTCTGGAAAAAATGAGCGTAGAGTGAAGTAATGGGAGTGTGCTAGGGAGCACTGTAGTCAGGTCTTCTCAGCTGTGACATGTTATTCCTCCATCCCAGACCACACCCTGAAGACCCCTCCCATGAGTCACATTTTCTAAGCCCTTGTCTATCCCTCAACCAACTCACATCTCCCTTCTAAAAGCTAGTCCGAATGTTCCACTATCACCCCATCTCTGGCAGCTTCTGGAGAAGGCAGTCACACTCAAGTCCTGCTCACTCTAGGCAGTAGGCTATTGTTGCTTGGGCCATGTGAAGATAAGATCTTCATCTTTCTGCAGTTCTTCATCTGTTCTGAAGGGCTAGTGAGAGGGCTCAGCTCAGAGAGGTTCTCTCAGGTGGGATTCCTGTCCACAGAGTACCTACCCCTTCACACTGCATAAGAACTACTCTGTTCCAAAGCAAATGGGACCGTCATCCAGGACCCCAGTCTCTTTCATAGAACACACTGTCCCTGGAAACAAGGCCTTCATACATTTTTGAAATGTCAAATCAGGGGTGCTAAGTGTGCTATAAATTAAAGGAGGAAAACAGAAACTTCAGTGCTGGAGAGAAACCGACACCCCACGGATACAGCTGTCACATGGCAACTCTCAGTCTGCACGCACAGCACAGTTACCTCTCTGGGAATTTGGGGCATTTCCTAGTATTCCTAATATGCTCATGTTACAGATGGGTAAACTGAGTCTCGCATAGATTACTAACAGGCTCCTTTATGGCAGAGCTGAAATGTGACCTCATGGCACTCCTCTGTCCTCTTCGCCGTCTTGGACTTGACCACCTGTTCGTGAAGATTCTGGAACCAGCTTTTGTAGCACATACCTGGCCTAGCAGTGCACCTTCTTCTGACAAAGCATTTATTGGAAGCATAGCCTGAGTTGCCCCTTCCCCAGCCCTGACCTGTGGATCCAGGCTAATGTCACTGCACCATCCCACTAAGTTCCCACTATCCTTTCCAGAAGCCACCAATACTTGATGCCCCCATCATCACCTCTAAGCTTCAATACCTCCTCCACACCCCACTGTGCCCAGGACCGAGCTCTGGTCCTTCTGCCCCTTCTGCCCCTTCCTTAGTCCACCCTCATCCCACCCCGTCCCCAGCCCCCAGGGTTTGGGGAGGGCACGGCTCATCACCACCCCAGGCTCAGCGGGAGGATGGTGCCGAGGCACAGCGGGAAGAGCTGGGCACAGGCCCGGGCACAGGCCACAGCAGCTGCTCACCTGAGACACGGTGGGAGGCTGTGGGACATGAGACGTGGTGGCGGGGAGAGGACCACAGATGCCTGATGCCACGTGGAGCTGGTCACAGGCACGTCCAGTGTTTGGGCGCCGGCTTGGAGTGAGCCCCAGAGAACAGGGCCACAGAGATGCCGTCGCTGCTGGAGAGGGACAGCCGGGGCCGCTCCTCCCCGGGCTGTCCCCACAGATCCAGCACCGCTGCAGGTGGAGGGCGGTGCGGGCTCAGCACCACCTTCCTTAGGACTGAAGGAGCCCAGAGGCCTTCCTGACAGAGGTGGCCCGGCTGCCCGCGGAGGAAGCTGCTTTTCCCATTAGGAATTGTGATCAGCCTGAGAGAACCTGCCTTAGCATGGCTGCAGGGTCGTCCCTTGGGAAGGCCAGCGCTCATGATGACTGCAGGGTGCTGGCTGCTGTGAGGGACACAGATGGCTGAGGTCACCCAGCTCTTCACCTTGTGTGCCCCTCGTCCCTGATGGCTCCTCTTCGCCTGCCGTCTCACCACCTCGCTCCTGCCTCAGATGCCCCTGGACGGGCGCCTCCTCCCCACCCCACTTCTCCAGGGAAGGCAGAGCTGTGCCATCCCTGGGGCTGGTTTAATAGGCTCCTGTGTTTAGTGCCCATTAGCGGGGTTGTGGGGATGGACCCAGGGGGAGGGTGGAGAAAGGGTGGGCCTCGTGGCGGGGCCTGCAGCCTGGCATCCACTAGGCAGAGCTGAGTTCACTGGTGTCAGTGGAAAAGGGAAGGAAGCCCACAATTAAGTGACCAGGATGATGCCAAGGATGCCTTAGCGCTCCCACCTTGGCCAGAGGCCAAACCCCAGGAAGGTGCATGAAGGGACTGCCACCCATACGGGTCATCTCTGCCCTCACAAGCTACACCAAAGCCATCTCATTTGCTTGTGATTCTGTGGTCAGCAATTTGGGTGAGGCTCAGCTTGGGTCCCTCAAGGGGCTGTGTCATCTGGCAGCTCCACCAGGGCTGGGGTCTAAGGTGGCCCCGTTCACATCATTCCAGAGCCTCTCAACATCTCAATTGGAGCATCAGTGAGGGTGGGGTGCAGAGATGTTGCTCCCGCCACTCCTGACACAGCTTCGTGTCACTACACAGGGACTCTGCCGCAGAGGATGTGTTCACCTGCCCATGTACTTCCTGTTTGACTGACTGAATGCCATCTGGGACACCCTGAACATGGACGATGACCACTCTGTCCCCGCGGGGCCCTGCTGATGGGGTGAGGTGGGAGTTGTGGCTGCTCACCAGGCTGTCATGCCAAGGTCATCAGGAAAAGAGAGGCCCCGGGCTGTGGTGTCGGAACTGGGGTGCATGTCCTGGTGTCCCATGTGAGTGAGGGTCCACTCCACTCAAAGGCCTGGGGGCTGCTGGGCTCCATCAGCCGCTCAGAAGCAGTGACACCCACAGCAGCCCCACCAGGCAGGAAGCAGGAGCTCTGGCAGCTGGGTGTCCTTCCATGCTGCCACCTTCCACCCCTTCTGCTTGCCTGTCCACACCTGCAGGAGGAAGAAGTGCTTCTTGATTCCTCTGGGGCAGGAGGAGGCCCGGTGGCACTGCCACAGTGGCCTGTGCTGTGACGTGACCTCCCCTGACTGCCTCTGCCTCCTCCTGCAGTGCTGTGCAGGCCACACAGCCACCCAGAGGCCACGCAGGAGGCCGCAGTATCTGTGCCGGGTGGGTGGCAGCGGCCAATGCACAGCCTGGGGAGGCGGGCGCCCCACCCAAGACAAGCCTGAGGCCACTGGGGCCCCTGCTGGCAGCAGCCCGTCCCCAGCAGGATAGCAGAGCTGCCCTCCTGACTGTCCCTCTGGGAGACATGGTGTGGGAAGGGGTTTCACGCAGCATTGCTGAGGTCCGGGCCCCTCTGTGTCACTCCCTGCCACGTTCCTGCCATGGGCTCATATGCTTGGGGTTAGCTGTGGACTGTGGGACCCCAGCTCAGCGCCCTCTTCCCTGCTGAGCTGGCACTGTCAGGAGGCGACAGAGGGCTGGGGCCCATGGCATATCCCACATCCGCACCCCAGGGCACTGGGCCCAGCGCAGGAGGCCTTGGTTGGTGACCACAGAGATGGTGGGGATCGGGGCAGTGCTGGCTGTGAGCTCCTGTGGCACCGTGTCCCTTTAGCACCTGCCAGAGAATGGGGCACTCTAAAAGGAGCGCCCAGAAAGCAGCCTCCCTGCTTCAGGGCCCCCCAGAAATAAAACTGGTCCTTACCCCTGTGACCTGAGACATGTCCCCTGCTGGGCCTCATGGCCTCAGCGTCCCCAGGGACAGCTCCTCTGCTTGGCATCTGATGGCGATTTGGAGACCCATGGACAATTCCTGATTCCCTGTTCTCAGGTAAGGCCCAGCAAGGATTGGGACTCTGGATCCACTGAGAGGGTGCCCAGGTGGGAGCATGTTGGTCCATGTGCCCTGCAGCAACCCTGCCAGGGACCAGAAGCTGGGTGGTGGTGTCAAAACTTGTTTTTTTAGACCCTCTCAGCATTCCCTCAGGTGAAGGCCAGGACATCTGAGTTCACAGGGTCCAGTCTGCCTGCTTCTGGAGGCTCCTCTGTGTGGCCCAGCCCCGTCCCCTCATCACATGCTCACATGCACCCTCCCCAGCCCTCCTGCCCATCTGGCTCTGCCTCCACATTCCCTGGGGCTGCAGCGAGGCAAGGAGGAGGTGGGCACAGTGCTGCAGGCCCATGTTGGGCATTTTGAGCTGGAGTAGGTCACCTGCATCTGGAGGCAGGGGAGATGGGGACAGAGAGACACCTTCCAGGTCCTGGGCCAGCCAACACCCAGGACAGAGAGTTGGTGCTGTGGGTGGTGGGTGGGTGGCACAGTCGAAGGTCTGGGCTCTCCTTCCCCACAGCCCCACATGACAACCATTGTGGGGGCTGTGCCTGCCCCACCCAACCACTGTCCAGCCCCCCACCCTAGCCTTTGGGCTGTCCTAGCAGTGGCAGGGCTGGCCACCAGCCGGGGGCTGGCAGATAACCTCTGTCAAGGGAGCATTCCATCAGTGGCCACCTCTCCCCATCATCAGGGTAGCCTGCCATGCTCCTGTCTGTCTCCTGGGCAAGGAGGGTTGGTGCCTGCCCTGTTCCTTCACTGGCTGCACACAGTGGGTGCCTTGTCACTCTCTGAGAAAGAAAACAAGCAGAGTCCATCCCTGTCCACCTTTCACAGGGACCCAGAGGCATCTTAACCTGCAGTTGATGCACCAATGTGTTCCCCATTTTGTAGATTCTCATCTTTCCACTGAGGAGATTCTCAGGACTGGTGGCTGTAGCCACCCCAGCATCATATGAAGCTGGGCACAAAGGACTGAGGTGCATGGCTGATGTGAGAGGAGGAGGCTCACCATGTCCCTGTCCTGAGCCCCACATCGTCATGGGTGGGGACTGATACTGGCAGGGCCTGGCTCTCCTTCCCAGGGCATCTGTGACCCCATTCTTAGGTCTATGACTCCTTCCTTCCTGTAAGGGGAGCCCCAGTCCTTGGCCCTCCAGTGGGAATGACAAGGTGTGTAGGGCCAGGGTATTGTCAGGACCCTCAATCATGACCCAGAGTCCACTCACATTTCCAGCTGGTCCTGGTGTTGGAGTGAGCAGGACTGAAGCCATGTTGGGAATTAAAACTGCCCGGACTGCCAGGGGTAGGAGATTTTTTAAAAGGACAGTTATTTTTTCTTTCTCTCTCCACTCTTTCTTCTCATCCCCTGACTTTCTTATCTTACTTGTCAAAGAAGAGAACAAGACTAAGAAGCTAATCAGTACTTTGCAAAGCTAACAGTTCTTTCATTGACGCTTGTAGAGTTTTGAAAAATGATCAAGGCCAAATGACTGGAAGCTGACCTTGGGCACCAGCCAAGTCAATTAGAGCTCTGTGAAGTGAAACTGTGCAAAAGACTGCAGAAAAGACAGTTCTACACTGGAGCAAATCAAAATCTTGCAGAGTCCCGAGATAACAGTGAAGGTGAGAACAGAAACCAGAAGAAGCCTTGTTGAGACTTCCTGACTCATAGACTGGGACTCCTCGTAGCTCAGGTACCCT
Source organism: Galeopterus variegatus (assembly GCF_000696425.1). NCBI lineage: Eukaryota > Metazoa > Chordata > Mammalia > Dermoptera > Cynocephalidae > Galeopterus > Galeopterus variegatus. The sequence continues at coordinate 351,677 of NW_007727085.1, read as the reverse complement.
TCTCTCCTGCTTTTCACCTCCCATGTTCCATTCCCTCAAGCCACTGTTTAGGAACCCCTCAGTAAATCTAAATCTTTCAGATGGGGTAGCCTACCATCTCCTTCAGCTGAATACATCTGCTTTTCTAACACCAACCATTTGACTTCTGAGGGTTTTTTTCTCCTCCAGGGACTGGGCAGGTGGACCTGAGTTCAGTAACACTGAGGTCAGCCATCCCTGTCACAACAGGGGAGGCTGCATCCAAATCTACAGAGGGTGGCACATCTGTGGTCTGGACAAGACCTGCTATGACCCCTACTGGGACTGGCTGACTCCCAACTACGGGGGAAGCCCAGGAGGACAGGAATTTGGTCTGTTCTGTTTGATGGGTTATGCTAAGTGCCTACAAAACTGATTGTACATGGCAGACACTTCATATAAGCTTGTTGAATGAATGAACTGCAACCAGCACCTCCCCAGATACCTAGGTGGACATGGGCCCCTCTGCCTGCCCCCAGGGACCTCTAGATGGAAACCCAAACCTCTTACAAAAACCTCTTACAAATGAAAACTTACAAATGAAAAACCCATGCTAACCAAACCCAGGGGCCAGTGAGAGCTGAGGCAGGGGCTGCTTCATGGGGGAAAGGAAAATAGTTAACATGAGCAAACTTCCAGTCCTTTCTTCAGGGGCAGACGCTGGGTAGGCACTTTCCATGGCTCATTCCATCTGGTCCCTGCAATGACCCTCTTGGTCTAGTCCTTTTGGCACCAACTCTTCAGAGGTGCAAACAGCTCAAGTGCAGTGACATTCTTAAGCCACAGCTAGTTGGAGCTGGGTCACCTCTGTGCCATAGAGAAGCGGTGCTCACCCTCCCAGCAGCAGGTCCAGCACCCGGTGGGTGGAAGTGAGGGCTCAGCAGGAGCACAGGAAGGTGGGGGCATGGGAGGTGTCACTGCCCAGGTGGCTGTACTTGATGCTCCAGCAGCTTCTCTAGCATGTCTGCCTGGACCATCCCCACACAGCAGGCTCCCCTCTCTGGGGTGGGACAAGGTGGGGTTACACGGTCAGGGCAGCTTGGATGCCCAACCTCCTCCATGGGAACAGAGTCACTGACCCCATGTCATAGAAGGCACCGAGGATCCAAGAGGTCTTGATGTGAGCTGACTTGTCACAGGGCTGAGATGTGGCCAGCTGCGAGCTGGAAGAGTAATAGAACCACACTTTTGTCACTTCGCGTGATGTTCAGCTAATGCCAGAACACTGGCACGAGTTGCAGTGAGGAAAATTAAGCTTTAATTACAAGGCCAAGTAATGGAGTCCAGGTGGCTAAAGCTCAGAAACATCCTGATCTCTAAGAACGTGTACAGGCAGGGTGTTTTAAAGAAAGTGTTGGGGTTGGGGGAAGGGGCTGCGTTAGTTACCAGTTGACTGTTCTGAGTGGCAGTATCTCTGAGCACAAAGAAACAGGATCTCCATGAACAATGACACAACTTTTAGTTTCCTTTATCACTTACCAGGCTCCTATCAGTCTGGGTTCTTGACAGTTCACCGCCTCCGCAAATTGTGAGGGCTGGGAATGTTCTGGATTTTGTCCTATAAAGACATCTTGAGGATGTGTATAAAGATACTGTTTCCTGGGGCCGGCCCGGTGGCGCACTGGAGAGTGCGCCACTTGGGAGTGTGGCGGCGCTCCCGCCGAGGGTTCGGATCCCATGTGGAGACCGGTTCCCGCTCACTGGCTGAGCGCAGTGCGGGCGCAGCACCGAGGGTTGCGATCCCGTTACCAGTCAGTAAAAAAGACAAAAAAAGGAAAAAAAAGGAAAAAAAAAAAAAAAAAAGATACTGTCTCCTGCCCCTGGAGCTTAGCAGCTCTGTTTTATGGTCCTCCTCATCACTTAGGTTACATCCCGTCCTGCCCAGCTGTCTTCTTTGTACTCCCTTACTCATTTGCTAGTTGTAAATCCTAACTCCTTAATTACAGAGTCTGTTCCCAGATCCTAAGTCACATCAGCTTGAGGGACCAAGGCCACAGCTCACTTTCATTAAACTTTTGGGAGGGATTCACCCAAATGGGGTGTCCACTCAGTTATAGAACCCAGGATAACTTGACCACAAGACTGTCTTCAATAATTGTTCAACAATGACAAAAATGAAAATGGTAATAATTACAACAATGATGATTATAACAATGGCAATGACCATGTTGGTGATAATAACAGGAATAAAAGTAAACCCAAGGAGGTGGCAGAGGAGTACAGACCTCCCCAAGTGAACGAGCAGGTGCTCATGTTGGGACCAGGGATGCTCTGCGGCGAGAGCAGAGAGAATGCAGCATGAACGGGTTCTGTGAAGGTGAAGGACGAAAGGTAGGTGGGAAAGAACTCAGAAGAGGAGGGTGGGGGCCAACAGGAGACTCGTGTGTGGAAAACTTTGGGTGAGCCTTGGGAAAAGAGGAAACCGATGCCACTCCCAGAGCCCAACACCACCTAGGTAGAGTGAGGGTTAGGGTTGGTGGTGATGTTGAGGTTTGGGTTTGGGTTGAATTAGGGATAGGGGTTGGAGATAGGATTAGGGAGTTGGGTTAGGATTTGAGGTTATGGTTGGTTTTAGGGAGTAGGGTTAGGATTAGCGGTTATGGGTTAGGTAGGTTGGGGTTAGAGATTAATGTTACAATTGGGGTAGGGTTAAGTGCTAGGGGTAATGTTAGTGGCTAAGGATAGGCTTGCTGTTGGGGTTAGATTAGAGGTTAGGGTTAAGGCTTATTATTAGAGTTCAAGGTTTAGATTTAGGGTTAGTGTAAGGTTAGGGTTAGGTTGCAGTTTAGGTGAAAGAGTTGGGTTTAGGAGTTAGAGTTGGGATTGGAATAAAGTGGTAGGGTTTAGGGACAGGTAATATGTATAACATGTTAGGAGTTAAGGATTATGGTAATAGGGTTTGTTTATGGTTTATGGCTTAGGCTCAGTGGATAAAGTTGAGGATAATGGTGTTTAGGGACAGGGTTGGGGGTTAAATATTAGGTGTTAGAGGTTAGGGTTAAGAATTAATATAAGGGGCTGGCTAGTTAGCTTAGTTGGTTACACTATTTTGCTGATAACACCAAGGTCCAGGGTCTGATCCTTGTACTGGCCAGCTGACAAGGAAAAAAAGAAAAAAAAGAATTAGATGCGAGGCCAATTGGAAGTTGGTATCATCCCAACCTCCAATGACAGCGGCCAAAATGAGAAATTTATGGATGGAAAGAAAGCTCTTCAGGGCAGAATTGGTGACTATACAGGTGTGGGCAGTGAGCATAAAGGAGATGTTGGAGATAAAATCTGGACAACTGTCTCCACTGAGTGATTAGATGCTGGTCTTGCTGGCTGAAGAAGGGGATACTAACAAGGTCAGATTCAGGTAAAGAGCTTGAGGGCCAGTTCAGTCACACTGAGGTACAGGTATCCTCAGAGCACAGATTCCCATTCTAAAAAGAGCAAATTAGACAGGCTCTGTTCTTGGACCCAAGGGCATGTTTAATTCATGGTGAGAGGCATGCAGGACCTCTGCACCCCACCATACCTGATGTAATCACTATCCAGTGAAGCCCAGCCTGAGCACATCCATGCTGTAGGTGGAAACTGCACTTCCCAACTGGCCACCATTGTCCTGCATGTCCTGGACTGAAGTCTTCTGGGGCACCAGAACCTTCCAGTGTAGAAGGGCCTGGCGGTTGAAGTGACCAGTGTGGAGTTGTATAAGTAGGCGAGGAGAGATGCTTAGGGGGAAGCCCCTATTTATGTGAACCAAGATGGTCCTTTTGAAGACACAGGGTATGACTCTGAGTCAAGGGCACTTGGTCTCAGGGAAGCCAGAGAGAGTAGATTCCGAAGGGTAGGGCCACCAATCTTCCCAGGAGGCAGTCCTGCCAGATGGAACTGTCCACCCCCATCCAAGATCTTGTTAGACCAGGATATCATAAACTTCTCAGAACACAGACAGTTTACACTAAAAAACAAAAACAAAAAACAAAACAAAACAAACCCCAGGAGACATTTGTCTAGTGAGAAACTCAGCAGCAACCATTAGGTGGGAGGTAGGGAAGTGTGGTGATCTGGGTTTACAAGACTTCTGCTTGAGAAAGGAGTGCCACCTCCAGCAGAGGGGTCACAAGAAAAGTGCTTGTCTGAGTCCAGGATATGACCTGCCCAGCCTGAGGTGCCTGGCAGATATCTGAGTGGACGGGCATAATTATAACCTATCTAAATATTAGTAATGACACACACACCATCCTGACTACTGTATGGGCTAATTTCTGTTCTCTTCTCCCCCCAAAATAATTATTTTGCAAATCTTAAACCCAGGAACTTCAAAAGGTGACTGAATTTTGAGATAGGGTCTTTAAAGAGGTGGTTAGGTTAAAATGAGTCTGGCCCTAAAACAATCTGACTATTGTCCTTACAACAAGAAGGGATTAGGACATATGTAGACACACCAGGGGTAATTGTGCACAGAGGATGTCCATGTGAAGAGGAAGAGAGAAGGCAACAACTTCCAGCCAAGGAGAGAGCCTTAGAGAAAACCAATCCTGTCAGCACCTTGATCTTCAACATCCAGCCTCCAGAACTATGAGAAAATACATTTCTGTTGTTTAAGCTGCCCAGTCTGTGGGGTTTTGTATGGCAGCCCAAGCGAACCCATACAGGTAGCCCAACATGAAATCTAAAGTACTGTGATGGGCTGTCTCTATTCATACCAACAGGAGACTTGCTATACTCCATTTAGTGAGGAGGTGCTATTATTCATAGCTTCTGCCTAAGTTAGTGATAAGTTTCCATTATGAGTTAAATTGTGTTCGCCCTTCCCCCAAATTTATATGTTAAAGTCCTAAACCACACTACTACAGAATGTGATGTTATTTTGCAATACTGCCATTGCAGTTGTGATTATTTAATCCCGTATGACTGATGTCCTTATAAAAAGGGGGAATTTGTGCACAGACCACACAGGGAGAACATTATGGGAAGATGAAGGCAAACATCATGGTGATGAAGGCAAACATCATGGTGATGATTCTACAAGCCAAGGGATGTCAAAGATTGTCAGTACACTGCCAGAAGCTAGAGGAGAGACATGAACCAGATTCTCTAGGGTCAGAATGATCGATGTGACCTCCTTTTTGTACTCCCATCTGAATCTTAATTACCAGCCTTGCCGATTTATAGAATTAAAACTTCTGCATACAGACAAGACTCAAAATATGAATCCTAAAGTGCATGAGGTGTTAATCTGAAACACATTGTATCAGCTGCCCGTGCTGCAAAGGAAGTGGTATCTAGTAAGAATATAGGGAGGCCCAGGAGAAAAGGGGGTGTTCACAACATGGGACAGAAACCAAGGCCTCTTGTTAGCTGGGTTACTATGAGTCTGGTTAGTATTAGTCTGTTTCAGGTGGCAAATACATGGCTCATTGTCCTACACTGGCTGTAGGATTAAAATTTAGAATTTAATAGGGTCATGTCAATAGATTGTAATAATAACCAACTCTTTACCTGGGAGAGAGGGACAAACCTTTTCCAACTGTGTAGTACAATCCATTGAAGACAGACAAATCAGTTTATTGGATGAGAACATTTTCTAATGGCTTGGAAGAGACTACCATATTAATTTCTCATCTGTTTAACCACTTAAAAATAGATGCATGACTTTTCATCCTCTAAAATGCATCTGCAAAAATAAACACGGGTTCTATAATAGCAATACCTATATGACAACTAGAAAAATAAAATCACTTATTAATATCATGCTGTAATTAGCCCACATTCGAATTTCACCGTTATTCTCACAATGCCCCAGGTTGTCAAACCAGGATTTAGTAAAGAATCAGAATTCTACCTCGTAATAACGTGGAAACAGACCAGTCTTGATCCATCAGGTCCTGTTCTCCTGGTAGCAAGAATCCCTGATGAGAAAATAAACAAAATCTTCTCCTTCGGTCCCTAAAGGATGATGGCAGAGGCTTGTTAGAAATGTCGTCTCGCCCTCCAGCGATGTCACCAGCACAGGAGTACTAAACAGCTATTACAAGTTCCCACTGTACTTGTGGGGCTCGAACGCTCTGCCGTCTGGGAAATGTAGTTTCGCCCTGCAGTGAGGACAACAGCGCAGGACTACGGGAAGGGCTTTTCCGGGTCCCTTCTGCGCATGTGCGGCCCCTCCCTCTCCGCCATCTTTTGTCTTGAAATTCCGGATGCCGCGGACACCCTTCTGCTCCTCAGATCCTGGGGTCGGATTGTGCGTCCCTGAAGGTGGGTGCGAGGGTGAAAGAGGAGCCCCGCAGGCCTCGGGGACCCTGGGGAGCGGGACAGTGTCCCGGCACTTGGCGGGCGGCTCGAGCGCGGACCTGGGCTGAGCCGGGCTGGGGAAGGGGCGCCCGGGTTGCGCTTTCCAGACGGCTCTGTGAGAGGACGCGGGCGTGCGCCGCCGGTGTGCAGGAGCCGGTTCCAGTGAGAAGCCCCGAAGTGGTTCATTTCCCGGAACCCTCAAGAGAGAGGCATTCCTTTCGTTTGGGAATTTAACCACTTCAGGGCTTCTCACTGCTCAGAAGAGGTGGGCTTTGCGTAATCCTTTGGGGCTCTGTCACCCAGGGGAAGAGGTGACAAATCCGTGGGGGGCAAAGCGACAAGAACCCTCTCAGTACTGCTTCAGGGCAGAGGCAAAAGAGTCCCAGAAAGGTGAAGAACCTAGCTTTGCACAGCCTAAAAAATAATTGTGTCTTGTGTTTAGAGGGCACCAGAGTTGGCTGATAATACCTCATTCAATAGCTATCTGAGACTGGATGATATCGGAAGGTTTGGACCAACTTTCAGAAGGGAGAAGTGAATTAGACTAAGAAAGAGAGGAGGGACCTAGGAGGTGTTACTTATTGAAGAGGGTTTGAAGGTGTTCTGTGGGGCGCTGAGAGGATCTGTCTGCAGTGCTCTCTGAATACACTCCTATTCCTTCAATCTCCCCTCATTGTTCCCAGTGTCTGAGCTCTCGCAAACCCAGCCTATCGGCAAATTTGGCATCTAGAGATGTGCTGATAGTTCTCTATCTTCATAGTTCTTTTCTGGTCATTCAGAAATGCTTTTCTCTGTATTTCTACCTTGTAAGAAAAGTGAAAATAATTGGATATGAGGAAATGTGACTTTCCCAGGGTTACATGATTTGTTGATATTAGACATCCTGATTTTTTTGGCTAGCATTTTCCATTTTGCCACATTTAAGTCAAAACAAGTGTGTGTTCATTTTTGAGATTCTTTTTGTAATGCTGAAGTCAACTTAGACCAAACATTTCTTTAACATACATTGCCTTAAACATCCCTATCCTTTTTTAACTCCAGTACTTTCTTTGGATTATGTCACTTTACAGGATAAATAATGTATTTCCCACTTAAGGTCAGTAACGTATTTTTCAAAATCAGAACTTTTGCAGGAATATATTGGAGGCAATTTTACATTATTTAAAATGGGAAAATTAGACTGCACTTCCCTTCTACTGAAAACCAGTTTCTTAAATGTAATTAAAATGCTAGTGTGCTTCAAAACGTTCATGGAAGGATTTCTATTTTCTTTTCATTCTACTTTTCCCCAAACTTTTGAAAGTACCCTGGTACAGTGCTTCACACACTTATAAGGAACACCCTTTTTATGTTGTATGTTTTTAAAGTAAACTTGTATGTGATGTAAAAAACAATACAAAACAAAACTTACAACGTAGTTTACTGATGTGCAAATAATTGTTTTTTATGACTCCCATAGCCTCTACTAGGGCTAGAAACTTCACTGAAATACATGTGGTTAACATTCACTGTGATTTTTCAAAACTTCTATCTGTGGTTGTGAATGTATTTGACTTGTAATTTAAAACTTTCTCCCCCACGTAATTTTGTTAAATATGTTTTGAGTTTTGGGACTTAGATGTATCATTCAGTATTTGCTATGTAAGAAACAAGTCAAACCCCAATGGCTTAAAAAAACCTAGCCATCTTATTTTATTTATTTATTTTTTTGAAGTTCTATGGATCCACATCTTGGGGTGAATTTAGCTGGGAAGTTCTCATTCTAGTGTTCCCTTGATTACAAATGTGGATTTAGTCACCTGGTGTCTTGACTGAGGCTGTTTGGTTAAAGATGGCTTCACTCACATGTCCTGTGGTTTATGCTGACCTTTGGCCGGTCCCCTGTGTCTCTCCACCCTTCTTCACAGTATGACTGTGTTTAAGAGGCAAGCACCAATGGCCAGTACTTTTCAAACCTATTTTGCATGACATTTTCTAACATGCCAGTGTCCAAAGCAGGTCACATGACAAAGACTAGTTTATTGTCAGAATATGCTATATGAGGGCTTGGGTACCGGGAGATCAGTGTACCAGAAGAAATATATGTTATGTGTATATTGTTTACCTATATAATCATGGGCAACATGTGCTGGGTTACAAGATGCACACTGTCCAGATATTTAGGTACATAAAAGGAAGATGTGTTGTAATGGAAACACTTTTCTGGAGTCATGTGTAAACTTAATAGATTAATAGGGTAACAGTTAATATAGCCAAATGATTTCTACAAAACTAGTTCTAGTGATGTCACAATGTATTTTTCTTTGATTTAAGGTATTAGGTTATATGTTTAGGTAATATTGATTTGTGCTAAGTCAGTAGGGTATGTACGTTTTCATTGATTCAAAAATAAATTGTGTGTGCAATGTGTAGCTATTAATGTACTTGTAGCTGCATCTTTAATGGGGTCCTTGTTGCCCCTTATTGAGGCATGAAGGACTGTTCTTTCACAGGAAGGCTTTTTGTTTGTCTTTTCAGCTAGTAAGTAGAGTGTTTTGGGAAGGAGAATGTAGAGCCAAGCCACAACAGTACTCTCCTTAATCCACTCCATTCTCTTTTTTCCCAGCTATGCTGCCAGAGCGCGCTATGGGTTTACAAGAGCAACAAAAGATGAATAAATCTCTGGTGAGTTTTTTGGTTATTTCTTACTCACTCTTTTTTATTATATTATGTGAGCTTTGTGGCATGAATAAATTAAAATTGAAAAGTACAAATGAGTAAAACTCAGCTTGAAAGAAATGTACGTTCATACGATAAAGTTGGCATGTAGATATAGCAGTTTGTAAGTCCTCAGTTGAATAAAAATTTTTCTCTGGTCTTTGTGATGTTATGGAAAAAAGGCAGACACCTTGTTTATGTGATTGGAATGGAACCTAAGAAGAGAATCTGCCAAATTCTCTTGGAATATGAAGACTTGGTGGCACCAAATTCTACAACACCATCAGTGTTAGAAAGTTCTTCACTACATACCTGGAAATAAACATTTCTCACTTTCTGCAGTGGAAATAGTTACTTAGTTCTAAGGCACAAGTTACTTAGTAAGCTTTTTATAAAGTTTCTAAAATCTAGTTGCAGATGGCTCTAGAAGACTGTACGAAGATACATAGATAAAACAGAATTGTAACCTAAATTATAGTCAAATCCAATGACTGTTCTCTAGTCTTTTTCTAACTTGAGTCTTCTGCTACATTTTGAACTACTGTTCATGATATTCTCTTGGAAATTCTTCTGTGTTAGTTTATTAGTTTCTCTCATGACTTCATTGCCGGTTTTTGCTCTTTTCTCTTGAATTCTTCTACTTTCTTCTTTATAACATAGCTTATCAAAGTGCTTTAATTCTTCTACTTTCTTCTTTATAACATAGCTTATCAAAGTGCTTTATCCTGGGCCCTGTTCTTCTCATGTGAAATTCTTTTTCACTGATTCAGTCCTCTGTATTTTGCATTCTTCTTTCTCTCCAGGTTGTACTTCTTCCCTAGTCTTTTGATCATAGGTTGAACTCTGTTGAATGCTTGTTTGTAGCTATTCAAAATGCACCTCAAGGGACTGGCTTGTTAGCTCAGATGTATAGATCATGGTGTTTTAACACCAAGGTCAGGGGTTCAGATCTCTGCACCAGCCAGCTGCCAGGGAAAAAAAATAAAATGTCACCTCAAGTTCATCAAATATGAAATTAAAACCACTTCCCCTTCTTCTGTTATATGTGTTTTCACTACCACCCAACCACTGACACAAGCCAGCAAAATGACTCCTCCCTCTTTCTTGGGTCTAATTTTATCTTGTGTTACTTCCTGCTACTTTTGTTTATTTGGTCTTTTCATTTTATTCTGATTTCTATATACACTGCCATTATAGGGGGAGATGTTTGTACTCATAAAGACAGTCACTTCGTTCCTCTGGAAATATCATTCTTGTAAAAACCTGAAGGTAATGTTTGCTGGGCTATGAGGTTCAATCCCTGGTGACCCATGCTTCTAGCTGGCACCTGTGGTGACATCCTTAGGAGTCCTTGGGGAGAAAGCCTTCAGGAGTTACTGGGACATGTTTGAACAATGGTCAATAAAAAGACATGATATAAAAACAGAAAGTACAAATTTTCATAATGTCTACCTTTTGCTTCTATAAATTTACATCAGTGATTCTATTTGTAGTTTTTGTCAATATACAGTTATCTGTTTGTAGTTCAATAAGATTCATCATGTTTTTAAACTTTCTTACAGATTGTGTTTTATTCTTCTCCTATTTCAGGTAATTACTTAAAAATGAGTGAGAAAGATGGATGTGTGCCTTAGTCACCAGTATGTTTTAAAACTAGAACTGTAGCTAATAGCTACTTAAGAAAAAAAATTGACAAACCAGTTATCTGAACATTTACATTCACAATTGTAGTTTGAAACCTAACATAAGATGTGAAATGTTTTCATTCTTTGTTTTGAATCTAATATTCACTGTGAACCTACACTCTTCATGTTTCAAATCAAAGTACTACCTAAGGTCTCTAATAACTTTTTGATGTTCCAGTGATCTGCTGTGCAACAAAGTATCACAAAACTTCATGGCTTAAAATAAGAACATCTTCTAATTACATGTCACAATGTTTTGGGTCAGTAAACTGGACAGGGTGGTGGGGGTTCACTGCTACACAATATCTCTTCTCTGAGCTGGAAAAACTCTAGTGGCTGGGAACACTGAGTAGACATCCAGCCCTCTTTTGGTGGCCATGTTGGACTTCCTCACAGAGTGGCATTCTGAGGGTAGTCAGGTTTGTCTGGCTTGTCTGGCTTCTGCCAGAGCTGGTGTCCAAGAGGCCCAGGCAGAAGCTGCAAGGATTCTTGTTATCTCCACTCAGATACCAAAGCATCTCTTCCAACGTATTCTCTTACTCAAGCACATCACTAAGACCAGCCTTGATTCAAGGGGAAGGCAATTAGATTCCACCTCTCAATAAAGAATAGCAAGACTTTGTTGCAGCACTGTTTAATAGACCACACTCTGCTCTCTGACCACAAATTTCTACCACATGCAAAATATACCTTGCCCCTCTCAAGAGCCCTAGAAATATTCTACCATTGTGCAGTTGGCAAAAAGCCAAACTAGATAAGCTCCAGTGTCCTGTCATCCTTTTAACACACATCCAGCTTACAGTGAACAGACAGGCATGACCATGTGTGCACTTTTCTTCAGACAGGGTTGGTGAGAAAGGGCAGCACCCTGCAGGCACTGTTCTGAGTAGTTACTTATTCCCATCAGGCACTGCCTGATTTCATTAGAGCCCAGTCCTGGTCCCTGGAAAATATGTCTCGTGCCTCTTCACTGTGTCCTCTGGGCTCTCGCCATTCTCTGTCAATATCTCTTTTCCTTGAATGTCTTGGTTTGCAGACTTTCTTTACCTATTTTTGGTTATTATATGTTGGGGATCCAACGATCTTTTTTTACTTTTTTCTGACTCTGGCCTTTTGATACAGGAAATTATCTGGCATGATCACTGCCATAAAAACATGGGTTTCCATTGTGCTAAAATCCATTAGACTAATGCTACCCCCCCACATTCTGAGTCAGGCCCTTTGTTCTCTGACCTCCCCTTCTCTCCAAGGTGGCTCTTTCCTTAGAAGTTTTATTGTTTACTAGGCACTATCGATGTGTCAGATCTTAAGGTACTTAGAAAGCTAGAAATATTTTTGGTCTTTTATCTTTTTTAGAAAACAATGGATTTGATCCTTCCCATAAAACAGTTTGAAAATATTTTTCTTGGAAAAATGGATGGAGAAGTAGTTTTATTTCAAACTCAGCAAGTCCTGGCTCCTTCATATTTTCTCTAAATTCTGTTTGAAAATTGAACATCCTTCTTTTATTTTCTCACTGACAGAGAGAGGAGGCCAGGTAGCACTTTTCCCATTGTGCCCAAAGGTCTCCTTTGGCAGACCCTGAGATGGTGAGATACCCTTTCCATTTTCCATGTTATGGGAGTGGTAGTGTGGCCCACATCCTTCAGTGTTCCATTCATTTCTAGTACTGTAATTTGTCTTGAAGATTCTTTTGCTGTTTTCAATATTTCCACTTAAGCTTTTCATAATTTGTTTTGCTATGGTAGATATGTTTTCATTATTTTACTTTTAGTCTGTTTCTTTGTATTTCAAGAGTAGTTCTCTGGACAACATATTGTTGAGTCTTACTTTCCTATCAAATCTGACAGTCTTTGCCTTAAGTAGAATATTTAATGCAATTCCATTTAAACTAATTATTGATAAAGTTTAATTTAAGTGTGCTGTTTTGCTATTTTCTATTTTTATTTGGTTCATCTGCCTTTTAATCCTCTGCTTTTTATTTTCTACCTTTTTAGCAATTATTTAATTTTTTTTTTTTCCCCTTTTTGTCTTTTTTCGTGACCGGCAATGGATCGCAACCCTCAGTGTCATGCCTGTACCTGACCGGGGACCGGCAACGGGATCGCAACCCTCGGTGTTGTGCCCGCACCTCGCTCAGCCAGTGAGCGGCCGGTCTGTATGTGGGATCCGAACCCTCGGCGGGAGCGCCGCCACGCTCCCAAGCGGCGCACTGTAGCAGTGCGCCACCGGGCTGGCCCTCAATTATTTAATTTTTTTCCCCCCCTTTTTGTCTTTTTTCGTGTCTGGCAACGGATCGGCACCCTCAGTGTTGCGCCCGTACCGGACCGGGACCAGCAACGGGATTACAACCCTCGGTGCTGCGCCCGCACCTCGCTCAGCCAGTGAGCGGGAACTGGTCTGTATGTGGGATCCGAACCCTCGGCGGGAGCGCCACCACGCTCCCAAGCGGCGCACTGTAGCAGTGCGCCACCGGGCCGGCCCTCAATTACTTAATTTTTAAAAAATATTTTATTTTGGTTCATCTGTTGGCTTTTAAAATAATTTATTTTTAATTTTGGTAAAAAGCATATAACATAAAGTTTCCCATTTGAATCATTTCTTAACCTTTATGTACTTTTAAGCATATTGACACTGTTGTGCAGGAGATGCCCACAAGTGTTTTATCTTGGAAAATTGAAACTCTATATCCATTAAATGACAACTCCAAATTTCCCCCTTCTCCTAGCCTCTGGCAACCACCATTCTATTCTGGGTTTCTAAAAATTTGACTCTTATCAGTGGGACCTTACAATACTTGTCATTTTGTGAGTGTTTTATTTCACTTTGCATAATGTCCTCAAGGTTCCATATTATAGCATATGTCGAGATTATCTTTCTTCTTAAGGTTGGATATTATTTCTTTGTATGTATATACCACATTTTATTTATCCATTCATTCGTGGCTGAACATTTGGGTTGCTTTTCTCTATTAAGTCTGTGAGTAATGCTGCTGTGAACACAGGTGTGGAAATATCTTTTTGAGATCCTGCTATTAATTATTTTGGATATATACACAAAACTTGGATTTATGAATCCTATGGTAATTCTATTTTTCATTTTTTGAGAAGTCACTGTACAATTTCTTTTAATAGGGGCTGCATCACTTTATATACTCACATAAAGTGTGCAAAGTTTCCAATTTTGCCAATACTTGTTATTTTCTGTTAGGTGTGAAATGATATTTCATTGTGGTTTTGCATTTCTCTAATGATTAATGATGGTAAGCATCTTTACATGAGCTTATTATACATTGGTATTTCATCTTTGTAGAAATGTCTGTTGAAGCCCCTTGCTTATTTTTTAATCAGATTATTTGTTTTGTTGTTTAGTTGTAGGTATTTTATTTTGTTTTTTTATTTTTTTTTCCTTTTTTTGTCTTTTTTCGTGACCGGCAATGGATCGCAACCCTCAGTGTCGCGCCCGTACCGGACCAGGACCGGCAACGGGATCGCAACCCTCGGTATTGCTCCCGCACCTCCCTCAGCCAGTGAGCGGCCGGTCTGTATGTGGGATCCGAACCCTCGGCGGGAGCGCCTCCGCGCTCCCAAGCGGCGCACTGTAGCAGTGCGCCACCGGGTCAGCCCTAGTTGTAGGTATTTTAAAAATGTATTCTTGATGTTAATTTCTTATGAGGTAGATGATTTTCAACTTTTTTTTCTCTTTTTTGAGTTGCTAATGTAAATAGTTTTGTGGTTTTTGTTTTAAATTTTACTTGGTCATTGCTGGAGTATAGAAAAGTGCTTGATTTTTCTATATTAATGTTTTATCCTGCAATTTTGCTGTAACCAGTAATTAATTCCAGGAGGTTTTCTATTTACTTGCTAAAATATTTTACACAGATAATCATATCATCTGCAACTAACAACAATTTTATTTATTTCTTTCCCAGCCTGTAAATCTTTTATTTCCTCGTGTTATTGCACTACGCAGTACTTTTAGTGTGATGTTGAAGGAGTGATGAGAGGACACATTCTTGCTTTGTTCCTGATTATCTGGGAAAGCTTTGAGTTTCTCACCATTAAGGATGATGTTAGCTGCAGTTTCCTGTAGATAATCTTTATCAAGTTGTGATGTTCTCCTCTACTCCTAGTTTACTGAGGATTTTTACGATGAATGGATGCTGTATTTTTTCAAATGCTTTTTCTGCATCTATTGATGTGATCATGTGATTTTTTGTTTTTTCTTGTTAGTGTTTTCATATTATTGATTACATTAATTGATGTTCATATGTTGAATCACCCTTGCTTACCTGGGATAAATACCAGTTGGTCATGGTGTGTAATTCTCTTTAGACATTGTTGGATTAGGTTTGCTAATATTTTATTGAGCTTATTTGCATGTATGTTCATGAGAGATAACAGTTTGTAGTTTTCTATTCTCATAATATCTTTGTCTGGTTTTGGTACTGAGGTAGTGCTGTCCTCATACAATGAGCTGGGGAGTACTTTATCTTCTATTCCCTGCAATAGATAGTAGGAAGGTGGTATATATTCTTCCTTAAATGTTGGCTTCAGTTCTCATGTGAACACATTTGGGCCAGGTGCTTTCTGTTTTGAACATTATTATTTGTTTACTCAATTTTCATAGTAGATACAGGCCTATTCACATTGTGTATTTTTGTGCACGTGAGTTTTGGTAAACTGTGTCTTTTAAGGAATTGGTCCGTGTAGGATGTCAAATGTATGCAATTGTTCATAGTATTTATTATTTGTTTAATGTCCACATTATCTGTATTGATGTTGTGTCATTCATTTCTGATATTAGCAATTTCTGTCTTGTGTTCATTATCTTTTTAGTTAGTCTGGCTACAGTCTTATCAATTTTATTTATCTTTTCAAAGAATTGGCTTTTTAAATGTTTGTTTTTTCTCCAGATTTTCCTTTTCAGTTTTATTTCTGTTCTATTTGTATTTATTTTCTTCTTCCTTTCAATTTAATTAGCTCTTTTTACCGCTAGATTCCAAAGATGGAGACACAGATAATTGATTTTAGATGTTTTTTTTTTTAAAGTATGCATTCAGTGCCATGAGAATTTTTGAGAACACTGTTATTTCTGTATTCTACAAATTTTGGTGTCATTTTCTTTTTTTTCTTCTGGTGGCTGTCCAGTATGGGGATCAAAATCCTTAACCTTGGCATTACAAGGCTTTGTTCTAACCAAGTGAGCTAACTGGTCAGCTTCCTTTTCACTTTTATTTATTAAAAATATTTTAAATTTTTCTTGGTTTTTCTTTTGGGTTTTTTTGTCTGTGTTGTTGTTGTTGTTGTTGTTATTGTTTTTTAGCCCATATATTAGAGTGTGTTGTTTAATCCCACTCTATTTGGGGATCTTGTAGTCATTGCTCTGTTACCGATTTCTAGTTCAATTTTCTTTTGTGGCTTGAGAGCACATATTGTATGATTTCTATTATTTTAATTTTCCTAAAGTGTGTTATATGAATCTGAATATGGTCTTAGTGATTTTTTTATATGAGTTTGAGAAGAAAGTCTATTCTTTTGTTGTTGGAGGAAGTAGTCTGTAGATATCCATTATATCCAGATCATGTTATTGAGTTTAACTATGTCTTTTATGGTTTTCTGTCTGCTGTATTGGTTAATTTTTGATAGAAAGTGTTGAAATCTCCAGTTTTGATGGTGGATTCTTCTATTTCTCCTTGAAGTTCTATTAAGTTTGGTGTCTTAGGGCCGGCCCGGTGGCGCACTGCTACAGTGCGCCGCTCGGGAAGCGCGGCGGCGCTCCCGCTGAGGGTTCGGATCCCACATACAGACCGGCCGCTCACTGGCTGAGCGAGGAGCGGGGGCAACACTGAGGGTTGCGATCCATTGCCGGTCACAAAAAAAGACAAAAAAAAAAAAGTTTGGTGTCTTATAGTTTGATGATCTGTTGTAAGGCACATGCACATTAAGAATTGTCCTCTGGGAGAACTAACCCCTGTATTATGATGTAATACTACTCTTACTTCCCCTCTATCTTCTGTTTAAAGATAAAGTGTTTCTGCAGAATCAGCACTTGTTCTTTTTTTTACTTTCAATCTCTTAGGTTCATTCACTTTGATGTCTTCAGATAACAGAAATTTTGATACTTTTCAAATCTTTATTGTCAGCTTAACTTTCTCTCTTGATTGCTAGAATCATATATCCAATTGCCACTTGGATATTTCTACAGATACTTCAAGTATTATGTATTCAAGTCTGTTTCACTTTTGCTCTTTATATTTTTCTCCCATTTTTCAAACATTGCTTTCAGTTCCAGGACCTAACTAGCTGTGTGTAGAGCTACAGCTAGGTCTCACAGAACCCTTAAGCCCATTCACAAACCCTTCACACACAGGTCTGCAAGCTAGGTAGCAGGAAAAGGTCCTTGGAGCTGTGGCTGAAGAAATAATAGGCTTTTTTCTAGATGAGAGCTCTGCCAACCAGACATTCAGAGCCTCTCTTTCACACACACTGAAGAGCACACAAGAATAGCAACAAACTAAAACACGGTTGCATGTGCACACTAACTCTACTCCCACACAACTTGTTTACAAAGAATGTGCTGCACCACACCCAGCTGGACCTGAGGCAAGGGGCCTGACTAAACTACTCCGTTTTCCTCACAATCCACCCCTTCAGGGTTCCTTGCCATACAATCTACACATTAAGAATCTTCCACAGTGTTCTCTTAGTGAGGATAAATGACCCTTACATCCATCCATATAACGTATTTTCTGTTCAGTATGCCTTAAGGCTTATCCTGTAGTTCTATCCTTTCAACTATTAGTTGCACATGTCTGGTTAGTAGTCATCCTTGGTGTGATTTTCCATGGGAATCCTGTAGTCATACTGATGGGAAGTTCAATGCATATTCAGTAGGCCAACACATTGATCATGTGACTCTGGTGTGGTGCCTGCAGCTAGAAAGAACACTATGGGCAAAAAGACAGAAGGGTTATTGATACCCATAGGGGAAGTTCTCACCCCTCTGGTAAGATACATGCCAGTTTGCCATCCTGAGAAAGGATGGTTGCAGAAATAGGTATCTTACTTGGTTCATGATACCATAGTTTATCTGCTAACACTGTTGGATCTATAGGTTCTACATGTAACAGAATAGGGGAACTCATTCTTGGCCAGAATGATACAAATGTGCCCTTTGGAATAGAGCACTTATCTGTTCCAAGCCATGTTACCTTTACTCGAGGAGGCCAGGTACTTGTCACCCAAGGTGAAACTTGCAAGTTTTCTTCTAATCCTTTCCCCCAAGGCCCTATTAGGCCTACCCAGTGTATATGGGGGGGCTTCTGTTCTACAAGGCTATTACTATTGTACCTTCTGTCCCTGTTGCAAACAGGTTGGGGCCAGTAAAAGGATATTTCCATTCTTGCCATATCCTGGCTTCAAAGGCTTATCTTTAGTAGTGATTTGCAGTTGTATAGCTGCTGCAGTCCTATGCAACAGAGCTTCACTGCAGAGGGCCTGCCCTTGTGGGGTCTCTCATTTAGAATCCTGTTGGCCATAACCACAGTGTCCACCCCTTCAGGGATGGGGGTTGGGCAGATAGCCTTAGTCTCTTTTTTAAAAGACCATTGTACCATTCAATCATTTATGCTGCCTGGGGATGATATGGCACATGGAACTTCCACTGAATAGACAACTGGGAGGCCCACCTCTGAACCCCATGTCCAGTAAAGTGGGTTCCATTATCACTTTCTATAACTACAGGCTGGCTGTACATGGCCATAAGGCTATTCAGTGCCTTCACAGTGCTTACCTGAACTGTTACAAGGCCATACAAACAGAAGACCAGTAGCCATATCAACAGCTGTGAAGATGTATCTGAAATTCTCTGACCTTGGCAGTGGTCCAACAAAGTCCACTTGCCATGTAGTCAAGGGCACCATTCCTCAAGTTATTTACCATCTGTATGGGGCACCCGCTGGAGGTGTGGACTTTTCAGCATATACTGGACAAACATGACAGGCATTCACTACATCTTCACATTTTATAGGCAGGGCCCATCTTTGAGCTGCCATCCACATGGTTTTGCTGCCAGCATGGTGCATTCGTCGATGTAACCACTGGGCTACATCAGTAGTTTGGGCTTTCTCCAGCCATCTTACCTTAGTCAAGGCATCAGCTTTATCATTTCCTGGACTAGATAATGGGAAGTGTCCTGTGACATGGAAAAGACTTCTTTCTCATGTCCCAATTCCCGTAATTCTTGCCACATTGCTTGTCCCCACAGGGATCAGTGGCCTACCATCCACCGTTAATATTCCAAGTAGAGATTCAAAGGGTTAAACCTTTGAACACAACCCAGCTGTCAGTACAGATGGTTAATGGCCCAGGCTCATTTTTTTATCACCATCCATACTGCTCTCAATTCAGCCCATTGACTGCTTTGCCCTTTGTTGTTTTCATACCACATGGTATCCGGTAAGGGCTGGACAGCAGCAGCTGTCCATGATGCTGAGGGCCCCATGCTGGAGCCATCTGTATGCCAAGCTTGCTCTGTGATAGGTCCTTGTCCCTCATGGAAAGGTGTAGCCTCCACCTCCATGGGTAAGGATCGTGTCAAAGTTTCTTCCACAACCTCTACTGGGCCAAGCACAGTTTGCAACTCTTTGGACAGAGGACTCATTGACACAGTGCTTCTTTGTTCTATATATGCTCTTCATTTAGACAGAGTGGGAGTCTGAGCTACACCCATTTTAGGGTTGGTTGCCCATGTGCGCAGCCAACCTGTTATGGGATATCTCATCCTCACTAGGACTTTGGTAGTTCCTGTGATAGCTTCAGTGGCTATCAAGGCAGAATACACAGCCGCTATTTTTCTTTTAGGGAGTAATGCACTTCAGCACCCTTCTTGAGCTGAGACCAGAATCCCACAGG
The DNA here is from genome assembly GCF_000696425.1 of Galeopterus variegatus. NCBI lineage: Eukaryota > Metazoa > Chordata > Mammalia > Dermoptera > Cynocephalidae > Galeopterus > Galeopterus variegatus. Next base: position 332,080 of record NW_007727085.1, on the reverse strand, counting down.
TGTTCATAATTGGTCTTATCTTAGCCACAAACCCCATCCTAACACTTCTTGGGTTATATGTACATCTAATTCAAAAGGCTTAGTGGGATCAGCCACTTGTAAAGCCTGTACTTGCTGTATTGACCTTTCTGTAGCTTGGTAAGCCTGTTCTACTTCCTCAGTCCAATCCCAGAGGGCTCCTTTCTTCATTAATGCATACATTGGGTTTGCCATTTGGGCCATGTGGGGTACAAAAACTCTCTAATACCCCAGAAGTCCCAAATATGTCTGTAGCTGAGCTACAGTTGTGGGTCATGGGTATGCCTGTATCTTATCTATAATAGCTTCTGGGATGACTCTTGTCTTACCTGACCAGACCACTCCCAAGAATTTGACTAACAGCGCAGGTCCTGTACTTTGGCTGTGTTCATGGCCCACCCACATTATTCCAAATGACTTAGTAGCATTGGAGCTGCCTGGGTTAAATCTGTAAGAGAATCAGAGGTTAGTAACATGTCATAAATGCAGTGAAACATTGTGACCATGCTGGGCCTAGTCCACTTGGCCAGGTCCCCAGCCACTAAACCATGACAGATGGTTGGGCTATGCAGATAACCTTGGGGCAGTACTTGAAAGGTCCACTACCTTCCTTCCCAGATGAAGGCGAACTGATCTTGGCTATCAGCTGAGATTGGAATAGAAAAAAAAAGCATTTGCAAGGTCCAATACATAATAAATTCCCAGCTGAGTTCGTCAGCAGATCCATCAAGTTGTGAGCTGAAGACACAGCTGCATGCAAAGGAGGTGCTACTTTGCTTAGTTCTCAGTAGTCTACAGTCATTCTCCAGGTACCATCAGGTTTTTTCACTGGCAATCCCGGAGCATAAAATGTGCTATGAGCTGGATAAATCATGCCAACTTTCTCTAACTCCAATATAGGGGCATCTTTCTCTGCATGTCCTCCCGGTAGGCAATACTGCTTTACATTAACTACACATCTTGGCTTGGGTAACACCTGTGGGTCATGTTTAGCATATCCTTGTAACACAGGTTTTACTGTCCATATTCACAGCTGAAACTCTCCAACTGTTGTTTGCAGGTGCAAACCATAAAGTACATCCATATCCAAGATGTATTCAGCTGCTGGGGATATATACATTATACACATGAGGGGGTAATCGTCCTATGCCCAGTGGCAGTGACACAGCTTTAACTTCAGTAGTATGTCTTCCATAGCTATCTACATGACCTGTGGCCCTGGGAAACTTATCTGGATTGCCATATATCAGGCTACATTCTGCACCTGTATCCACCAATGCCAAAACACACTGCACATTTGTCCTTGACCAGTGTATTGCCAATTCAGCGTGAGGCCTCTGGTCCTCGCCTGGCCCCAAAAGATGAGTACCTTGGCCTGCTCTCTAATCAGAATGGAGCATTTCATCCACCTCCTTAGGAGCAACCAAAAATTCTTTAAATCCGCTAAGCATACCTTGCTCCCTGTTTCTGGATATTTGGTGAAATGCTGTTCAGGGTGCAGTTGCTGCCACAAGGCAAACAGAACCGTATTTAGCTGCCGGTCAGTTTTCTTGCTCTCAACTCCTGCTGCAAGCACATCAAGCCACATCTGCTTATAGCTAGTCTTGCTTGGTTCCTTTGGGATAAAATCCTAAGCATTTCTTGGGGGTTTGGTCTTAGCCACCTTTTGGACCCCTTTTGTTTGTCTCCTATCCTCTACTTCACCCAAGCTAGCTATCATGGTCATTACCGCATGTATAGGACAACCAATGTAGGGGGTCAGTATGGCCATCAGCGACCCAAAGGACGTTGATGGGGCATTTTGCAGCACTGTGTCTCTCATGCTGCCTGTAAAATTTTCATCATCTGGGCTACAGGTGTTCAGTTCAAACATGGACTGCCACATCCCCAGCTCCTAAATTATTTGTACTAACTCAGCGTATGTTTGTCATTTACTAACAATCTTGGGCAGTTTTCCAGCATTTGCCCACATGGTTCAGGCAGCTGCATTCATCCGTTCCATTGAGTGATTACCTGGCCTTTGTGCATATCTGCGGCTATTCTGTAGCCGCTGCCTCAGGGACAGATGTATGGTAATGGAGGCCAATTTTTCCATCTCCTCATCAGAGCACATCAAACTATCTACCCCTAGGTCCCATAACCATAGGCGTCAAGCAGCCAGGGGCTCCCCGTTTCTGCCAGAGCTGTCTCCCCAAATCAACTAATTCAACCTGGGTATACTGGACATAGGTAGTGAATTGAGTCACCTGTTAATTGCCTACTGGTTGTTCACCCGGTCCCATAGCCTGCTTGTGTTTGACTTTCTGATGCACAACAGGCCATGCCTGGAGACACAGTCTCCCCCAACTAACCACTGGGTTTGTCATCCTTTCTGGTGTGAGAAGCAGGAGTGGCCAGCCACTGCACGTCATCCTCCAGGATATTTATCTGCACTTCCAACAGCTCTGCTCTCTGCTTCAAATCTCGATCAGTGTGCAGCATAGTGAGCAGTAGCTAGGCTCCGGTCAGCAGAAAAGTGGCCACTGGGTACCACATGCTCAAGGATAGCCACATTTCCTCCCCCTTTTGGGGTTCTCCACTGTAGTCCCTAGTCTATGTTGACTTGCAATATAGTGAACAGCAACCAGATCCTGGTCAACAGGAGAGAGGCCATAGGGCACAACATATTCAAAAGTAGCCACATTTCCTTCTTCTCCCAAGGGCTTTTGGCTCCCGTACCTGCTCAGAATCCTGCCAGACTACACCAATTGTAGAGCTATGGCTAGGTCTCACAGACCCCTTGGGCCCATTTGCAAAACCTTCACATGCAGATCTGTGAGCTAGGTAACAGGAAAAGGTCCTGGAGCCTTGGATGAAAAAATAATAGGCTTTATTTCTAGATGCAAGCTCTGCCGACCAGCCATTCAGAGCCTCTGCTTCACACACTCTGAAGAGCACAGAAGAATAGCAACAAGCTAAAAATACATGGGTGCACATGTGCACTAGCTCTGCTCCCACACAACTTGTTTACAAAGAATGTGCTGCACCACACCCAGCCAGGCCTGAGGTGTGAGGGACTGACTACTCTGTTTTCCTTGCACTGTGCTTATGTAGGTAGCCTGAGAGTAAAACTCTTCTTTTTAATTTCTGCAAAGCAGATTACTACCACATTGTATTTCTTCTTTTTCATTCCGTTTCTTTTTCATAGTGTTAAGTCTCTGTTGTGTGTGCTTATTTCTCTATGTTGTAATGTAGTTGGTCTTCTGTCACCCTGTTTTCTTTTTCCCTCTGACTTTTCCTAAAAGCGTTTTCCATTCTCTTTGTAGTGTATGACTATTAAAATGCAAATAAAGTTATGTATTTAAAGGACCACATTTTTTGCTCCCTGTGGTTTAGAAAGTTGCAATTTAAACCCTGGTGTGGACACAAGCAATCCTTTGGCACATAGGAAGGAAATTTTGGAATGCCTTTTTTATGTACTTTTAATTCATAAGTAGTTAAAATACGATAACTACATAAAATATTTTACTGTTTGAAATAGGTCCCATATTTAAGTGAAGAATCATTATATAATCACTTGCTTCAATATTGTTTTTCTGTTATGCCACCCAAGATCATTCACTCAGATGTGTGGAGGATACTCACATTAATAAAGCACATGTATTTCAAAGGGGCTTACTTAACCTTTGGCTTAGTAGAACCACAGTCCTTAGTTTTAGTTGGGCCAGAGCCCTTATCATAGGTAGTATTAGTAGGGCCACAGCCCTGAGTTTTAGCAGGGCCAAAGCCCTGTAGTTTAAGGAATAGCCTAACCTTTTAGAATTACACATAGAAGTGCTAAGCTTGGGAATCAACAGACTTTCTCAGGACTAGAATCTCTGTTGTAGATAAGAAAATTGTAACAGCAAAAGTGATTGCTCTATAGGCCATTGTCCTTGGTGCAGCTAAACCTAATGATGGGAAAGTGTGTGCACTAAAAACTTCAAGGTTGATGGTTGCAGGATGTTCTACAACTTGCCTTTGGCTGTTTAAGTTTCTTAGGGAACTGTTGCCATGATGATTATCTCATTGTTTCTTTTTGTACTTCACATAGCTTAGTTTTTTTGACTCCTTAGGTAGTAAATTGTTTGCACTATGACTGATTAGCCACCTGTGTTCTTTTCTGTAACTTTCTTGCTTGGACAGTAAAAATAGAGAAAACCTGATTTAGGGTTACTCCTGGGATCCTTCTCTCTTGAGGGAATTCCTCCTGGGATTAATCCCTTTGGGCCTCTCATTGATCTGGGGAAATGGGCTTTGAGTAATCCTTTTCATCTCTGTAACCCTGGGAGAGATGACAGACATGGTGCTGTGTGTAGTTCTATTAATGTGGGGTGTGTTCTTTGTGTTCTTGTGACTAGACTTTTGCTGTTACTTCATATTCATGAGACCATACAGTTCACATGGAAGAGTTTAACATCTTTGGCATTTCAGTGAAGTGCAAACTGAATACAAAATAAAACTATTTTCTATTTCTTTTTATGCTCATCTATATTGAATTTGTGTTTAAATTTGTTCATCTAACACGGTATTTCAGATATGTATTTGTACTTATGTCTTCATGCCTGTTTATACTCACCTGAGAAAAAAATTTTATTCACTCTTTTATCACTAGCAACAAGGATATTTCTTAAGGTATAAACTAAGTTTTGTAATATTATTTTTAGTAATTAATAACTTAATATAGTATCAGGGTATTTGTCCTTTGATTTTTCTTCCTCCCATTCTATGGAGTACAAAAAAGTGGCATCTTATATAAGACACATATGACACATGCACACATACAGGCGTGGACTCCCAGATTAGTTTCGTGTCCCAGGAATGTTGACTTGAGTTGAGAACAGTGTGTCATTACAGGAGTTGGTATCATTTGAGGATGTGGCTGTGGACTTCACCTGGGAGGAGTGGCAGGACCTGAATGATGCCCAGAGGACTTTGTATAGGGATGTGATGCTGGAGACCTACAGCAACCTGGTGTCACTGAGTGAGTAAACTCCCCATTAACTTTCAGGAGAAAAAGTTTCTTTTTTCATAAACATAGGAACCATTTATAAGGATTCATGCTTTTTTGGTATGATTACATTTCTTGAAAATATGCTCTCTTTCTCATGAGGTTCAAATTGGCCTCTTTATTTGCACAATGTCTGAAGCTGAGCTCTTTCCATTCTTCCAAGGATCAGACTTAGCAGTTTTACAAAGTCCTACATTACTTCCCATTAACAGAACACTGCATTAACAAAGCTGAGGTGATTGTCAAGTTAGAAGAAGGAGCAGAGGCATGGACAATAGAAGAATGCCCAAACCATATCCTGCAAGATTTGTCAGCACATACAGTGCAGAACCCAAGAAAAGTAAAGCTCATTAGATGTTGGCAGTGTTCAGCTGTTTCTAACAATTTCCCCTGCAAGTCCCAGACTTGAGGATGACTCATCTGTAATCGTGTATTACATAATCTCCAAGGTGGGGTGTCCCATGTACATCCCAATATTTTATTTGGCTGAATCTGTTTTGTATGTACCCAAAATCTAATTCCTACATTTCTCTTCCTTGACATTTATTTTTCCCATTTGTTTTCTTAACATTTTCAGTTGTGCTTGTGTCTTCAATTCTCATGTACATTTTTTTATACTGTATGTGCTTGTTTTCTGTTGTTTCTGACAGAATACCTGCAACTTGGGTAATTTATAAAGAAAAAATCTTTCTTACAAGTCTGTTCTGCAGGCTCAGCCTTCCAAGTTTAAGGGGTTGCACCCGGTGAGGACTGTTGTTCTGGTGGGGACTCTTCACAGAATCCCAAAGTAGTGTAGGGTATCACATAGCAGTTTGCTAAGAAAATAGGAAAAGAGGTACAACAGTGAGCCTTGTACCACCACATCAAAAATTATGAAGCTGAGGAGAACCCTGCATGGGAGAATGGAAAGTGGGGTCCTTGACTTTGAGGGAAACTAAGAGATCTGGGTGCCAAGGCCATGTGAACTAAGGCTTCCATGTTGAGGGGACAAGATTGTTGATTGGGAGCGGAGTTCAAAGTTAGCACTTTTCTGTTTTATTTGTGGAAATCATTCAGAACAAAAAAAACAAAATGAGAAATGTGCTGGAGACTCTGTATGAGAGTAGAAGACCACTAAAACTTCACTGCACAAAACAAAAGCTTTCACAAGAAATGAATTATCAAGTGGTGGTCCACGTACCAGAAATTGGGAATAAAATACAAGTTGACTTGAGAAGGAGTAAAAAGAACATATTTCAAAGATGGTGGGAACAGCCTTAGATGCAGAAACAAATATTTTAGAACAGAAGTGGGTTTCTAGGGTGGAGAACTGACATTTCCTTTATTGTAATGGTTTGTGAGAAACAGGAAGTCAGGTTAAATGAAAAACTTGGAGGAAGCTATCTTTGTCTAGGGTAGAGAAAAGGATATCTTGTTCTTTGAAAAACTTCCACATTCCTATACCCATTTTCTAAAGGAGGAGTGTAAAGCATATAAACATAAATGCAGAATACTTATCCTCAGCCATGTTCCTTCATATGTGATAAAAAAAATTGGCTCACTTCTGTACCTGAAAGTAGCTGATGAAAGAAAACCTAGGCATCTTCAAAGTGAGATAGTGAGAAAATAGCAGCAGGAGAGACCCATTGTTGTAAAGATGAAACAGAAAATGGTGTAAAGAAATGAAAGGTGCTTAGTTGAAAACGACAAGTAAGCAGAAAATAAAAATTCTTAACAAATACTCATAAATTAAAATTTAAAAATGAACAAAGAAGGAAAGAAAAACATGATATAACATTAGAAAATATATTAGTATAGTATTACATTGTCAGTAAGAAAAAACTTCATAAACTCATGAAACCAACCTCCATTATTGATTTTTAAATAAAATCTTTTGTTACTAGGATTGGATGGTACTTCTGTACCTTTACTTGAGCAATCAGAGATGTGCTTACGTGTAGTTCATTATTAATTATTTTTTTTCTCATTTCAGATGTCCAGATAGATGATGACCTTGTGGAGAGGAACCAAGAAAGTCTTGGTAGATGCTTGCAGCAAATTGTAATCACCAACAGCAACACATCAGCTGAGGAGAGAGTTGTGTTAGGAAAATCACTTTATTTGAATTCATGTCAAGTTTTAAATCTGATTATAAATAATGAGAACTATTCAGGAAAGGGACATGAGGAGTTTTACACATGTCAGAATGCACTTCTTCCTGGAGAGCCTGGTGAGATGCCTGCTGCAGAGAAACCTGATGACCATCATGTAGCTGGAAACTTGCCCAGACGTCATGAGCATCTTAGCCAGCATCTTCCCAATATTCAAACTAGGAAGCAGCCTTTAGAATACAATGGAAGAGGGAAATCCTCCAACACAGAGCCCATGATGCTTACACATAAAAAGATGCATATGGATGAGACCACCTGTAAGTATAACAAATACAGAAAAGGCTGTGGTAAGTCAGCTGTCATTGCCCAAAAAATAAATCAGGTAGCAAGGAAAACTTTTCAATGTGGTATATGTGGGAAAATGTTCTATAAAATGTCTGAACTCCCTAAACATCAGATTATGCACACAGGAGAGAAACACTATAAATATTCTGAATGTGAGAAATCTTTTAAGAAATTATACCTTACCTCACATCAGAAAACACCTACACAGAAGCTTTATGGTTGTAATGAATGTGAGAAAATTTTTTGTCAGAAGTCAGACCTTACAATGCATCAGAGAACTCACACAGGAGAAATGTACTATGGAAGTATTAACTGTGGAAAAAGCTGTGAGAATTCACTCCTCAGCCATCCTGAGAGAATTCACAGGGGTGAAATACCAGGTGGATGTAATGAATGTACAAAATTTTTCTACCATGAGTCTGCCCTCACTGTATACCAGAGAATTCACACATGTGAGAAATCAGATGAATGTAGACAGTGTGGAAAAACTTTTACCCAAAAGTCAAACTTCAGCATTCATCAGAGGACTCACACAGATGAGAAACCATATGAATGTAAAGACTGTGGAAAAGCTTTTAGCCAAAAGTCAAATTTCAGCATTCATCAGAGAACTCACATGGGTGAGAAACTATATGAATGTAAAGAATGTGGAAAAGCTTTTAACTACAAGAGAGACCTCAGCAGGCATGAGAGAACACATACAGGTGAGAAACCATATGAATGCAAAGAATGTGGAAAAGCTTTTAGCTACAAGTCATACTTCAGCATTCATCAGAGAAGTCACACAGGTGAGAAACCATATGAATGTAAAGACTGTGGAAAAGCTTTTAGCCAAAAGTCATACATCAGCATTCACCAGAGAATTCACACAGGTGAGAAACCATATGAATGTAAAGGCTGTGGAAAAGCTTTTAACTACAAGGGAGACCTCAGGAGGCATGAGAGAACACATACAGGTGTGAAACCATATGAATGTAAAGAATGTGGAAAAGCTTATAACTACAAGGGAGACCTCAACAAGCATGAGAGAACACATACAGGTGAGAAACCATATGAATGTAAAGAATGTGGAAAAGCTTTTAGGGTAAAGTCATATCTCAGCATTCATCAGAGAAATCACACAGGTGAGAAACCATATGAATGTAGAGAATGTGGAAAAACTTTTAACCGAAAGTCAGACCTCAACATTCATCAGAGAAATCACACAGGTGAGAAACCATATGAATGCAAAGAATGTGGACAAGCTTTTAACCGAAAGTCCCATCTCAGCAGTCATCAGAAAACTCACACAGGTGAGAAACTATATAAGTGTAAAGAATGTGGAAAAGTTTTTAACTACAAGGTAGACCTCAGCATTCATCAGAGAAGTCACACGGGTGAGAAACTATATGAATGTAGAGAATGTGGAAAAACTTTTAACCGAAAGTCAAACCTTAGCAGGCATCAGAAAATTCACACAGGTGAGAAACCCTATGAATGTAAAGAATGTGGAAAAGCTTTTAGCGAAAAGGCAGAACTCAGCAGGCATGAGAGAAGTCACACAGGTGAGAACCCATATGAATGCAAAGAATGTGGAAAAGCTTTTAACCACACAGGAGACCTCAACAAGCATGAGATAACTCACACAGGTGAGAAACTATATGAATGTAAAGAATGTGGAAAAGCTTTTAGGAAAAAGTTATACTTCAACATTCATCAGAGAGCTCACACAGGTGAGAAACCATATTAATGTAAAGAATTTAGAAAAGCTTTTAACCAAAAGGTAGACCTCAGAAGGCATAAGAGAACTCACACAGGTGAGAAACCATATGAATGCAAGAATGTGGAAAAGCTCTTAATCAAAAGTCAAACCTCAGCAGCCATCAAAGAATTCATATAGGTGAGAAACCATGTGAATGTAAGGAATGTGGGAAAACAGTTTACTGGAATGCACCATAAAAGACATGAACGAATTCACACATTGGAAAATACCAATTAATGTAATAACTGTGGGAGAAGGTTTTGCCATAAATCACATGTCATGTTTCATCAGAGAACTCACACCAAGAAGAAGCCCTATAAATGCACAGCTGTCCTTTGGTATTGGAGGTTGGTTCCAGGAGCCTTTGTTGATGAAAACACTTACAAATAATGACACCCCTTCTATAAATGGTGTACTGTTTCAATATTACCTATGAAACTTTTTCTGTGTCCTTTACATCTTGAGTCAAATGTTTATATTACTGAATATAGAAGGAATTCCTTGTAAATAGTTGTTATACTGTGTTGTTTTTTTACTTGTATTATAGTTTTATTTTTTTCTTTTGATTTTTATAAGTGGTTGAATCAGCAGATGTGCAACCCTCAGATATAGAACAGGGTCAATAATTGTGAAAACATCTTTTTTCAGCACTTACAGTGCTGGCTATAGTTAGTGTATTGTTGTTTAGAGCATGGTGGTGGTAACACCATGACCAGCCACTTGAGGAAAAAAAAAAAAAAAAAAAAGAAAGAAAAAGTAAAGTAAAAAGAACTCACACTGCAGCAGGCATGAGATAATTTACATAGGGAGGAACTTCTGCATGGATTAGACTGGGTATGTATTTTCTGAAAACACCTTTTTTCTTTTGTACACATGCCTGCAATCTCAGCCTTTAATTATTGTATATGGAACCACGTAATTTAGCTCTGTTCAGGGGAGTATGGATACAGGTGATAAACATTATTTCCAGGCCAGGCAATAAAAAAAAAATGTTCATGCATTTGTCCCTGATTTCTCATTCTCTGGGGGTCAAGGGCAGATGACTCATAGGGTAGAGTCAGGGAGGGAGAAATTCACCATAATTTAAGGCAGACTGAATTGAAGAATATATAGTTCTTTCCAACTTTATCCCCAAATCCTCTATTCATACTTTATGTAAGAAATGCTTACTATGGTTTCCCATTCCATGTGTGATCTCTTTGTGTTACAAGTAGCCCACTGTGCTAACTGACTTTATGAACTTTCTGAGAGAAGTTACCAGTTCCTGAGTATGAGAATATTCACACAGAAGAGAAAACTATATTGTCACCTTTTATACCCAAGACTACTTAAGGGAAAATTCAATTATGGGGAGAAACAATGCAATAAATATGGAACACCTTACCAGTCAGGGACTTCTCATTAAACAGTGACAATAAGTTTATCTTCATCAATATCTTTCATGTGTCAAAGCTTTCAACATAGCTTTCATTTTTATACATCAGATAATTTGAAATGAAAATGATCAACTTATGTAATGTGAATGCAAATTTTCAAATAGAATTGATAGATATAGGATCAAAAGTATTTTTAAAGTTTTGACTAACAACAGTTAAACATGAGTGGTGATATTGCCTGCCAGGGGACATTTGGCTATGTCTGAAGACATTTTTGTTGTCATAACTGGAAGTTAAAAGGTCTAGTGGAAAGAAGTCAGAGATGCTGCTGCACAGCCTACAGTGCACAAAACAGCCCCAAGTATGCTACACTTATGCATATAAATATTATTTGTTAAAAATTTATCTTGATAGAAGCCAGCACAGCTACAGATAGGAGATACTTACACACAGGATAATAGTGTGACTTACATCAGAATTTTTTATTAGCCTGTTCTTTGTTACAAATCATACTTATTCTTTATGCCCCTTATCCAATCTCTACCCTTCCCCTTCCCCTCTCCCTTCTAATCACCATAGATTTGTTCTCTCCATCTGATAGATTAACTGATCCTCTGTTGGTTTGTTGCCTAGATGATTTGTCCAGTACTGAGACAGATATGATCAAGACTTTCCCTATTGATGGAGTTTGGATGTGTTGTCCCCTCCAAAACTCATGTGGAAATTTGATCTCCAGTGTGGTAGTGTTGGAAGCTGATTGAGTCATGGGGGTGGGTCCCTCATGAATGGATTAATGCTCTCCCTGGGGGAGGGGGGATTAATGAGTTCTCACTCTATTAGTGCCCGTGAGAGCTCATTGCTTAAAAAGACCCTGGCACCTTCTCTCTCCCTCTTGCTTCCTCTCTCTTGCTTCCTCTTGCCATTTGATCTGCTTGTACCCGCCGGCTGCCTACCACTTTCTGCCATGAGTAGGAGCAGCCTGAGGCCTGTGCCAGATGCAGCTGTTCCAGAATCGTAAGCCAAATAAACCTCTCTTTATAAATTACCCAGTCTCAGGTAATTCTGTTATAGCAACATAAAACGGACTAAAACACCTATTATAAATCAGATGCTGCTTTTACTCTGGAGTGCACTTTATGGAGAGAGTGTTTTTTTGTTCGTGTGTTTCCACTGGTCCCTCTCCTTGTGTCAATGCACTTGAGAATCTGGTGTACCATCTATACAGTGGCTGTGACTGCTGCTATAGAGCCTAAATACTTTTGCATTATCCATGGCAGTTGTGTTGGCTATGTGGGCTACCTGCATGAAAATGGTGTTTTGGGTATGCTCTGTACCTGGTTGTGGCTGGGTTCAGCTTCCCCTGACTCCATGCCTTAGTACCCCAGTGTGGCTCAGGGTGGTGATAGTGGCTTTCCTAGTTCCGGCTGGGTTCAGCTTTCCCCAGATCCATGCCTCTAGACCCTGGCAGGGCCCATGCAGTGGCAGCTGCTTGCCTAGTTGTGGCTGTGTTCAGCTTCCACTGGCTCCATACCTCATTCTAAGATGTGGAGCAGTTGGTGAGGAGATGGGGGAGGGGAAATAGGGTGGGAAGAGGGGGAATGAGGTGGAACATAATCGAAGCCCGTGGCCTCATTCCTTCAGGGGAGGCCAGGGTACTTCTAGCAGTGGCTGGTTTGTCACTGGGCTGGATGCAGATGTCAGGGGGTGTGGCTCAAGCCCATAGCCCCCAAATGCCCCAGCTCAGGAGCCTGGAGTGCTTCCTGCAACATCTCACTTGTCACTGGGCTGGTTTCGATGTCCAGGGGACATGGCTGAGGCCCTTGGCTCCCCATTGCCCTAGCTTGGGAGACCGGGGCACTTCCTGTGGTGAAACAATGGTCATCACTGGGCTGGTTGCAGGTGTTAGTGGGTGTGGCCAAGGCCTCAGCCCTCCACCATCCCAGCTTGGGATCCCACCATCACTTGCTCAGTGGTCATCACTGGGCTGGTTGTAGATTTGGGGGGAGCATGGCTGAAGCTCTTGGCTCTCGCATAGACCTGGCTGGCTCAGGAGCCAGGGTGCTTCCTGCAGCAACTTGGTGGTCATCACTGGGCTCATTATGGATATTGGGGGGGTGGCTGAGACCCTTGGTCCCACACAGCTCCATCTCAGGAGCCCAGGGCACTTCCTGTGGTGGATTGGTTGGATGCAGATGTTGGGGATGTGTGGCTGAGATCCATGGCCCCTCAATGCCCTGGCTCAGGAGCCCAGGGTGCTTCCTGTGGAGGCTCAGTGGTCATCAGTGGGCTGGTTGTGGTCGTTGGGTGGGCATGGCTGAGGCCCTTGGCCTTCCCACCTCCCTGGCTTGGGAGCCCAGGTGCTTCTAGTCCTTGATTTTATAGGTGTTCTTTGGTGGTATTAGACCTTTACTAGTTAGGATCAAACTTTGATCTGTGGGTATTTTGTTTTTTCTTTCACTTCTGTTTTGGGTTATTTGCTGCCCCCCCCCCCCCACACACACACACTTAAACTCTGTACTGGAATTAATTTGTTGTCCTTTGCTTCTAAAATGGAGGAACTTCCTGTGGAGACCAGCACTTGAGCCCTGTGATTTAGCTAAATTGCTGCTTTGCTGCTGATTCCCTGGGGAAGGCTTTCTGTGCGGATCATGTTTTAATGGTTGACCTCGTATGTACTTCCTGGTCTTGTGAGGTCTGGTACGCCTTGGTCGTGTGGAAACTCTGGTCTGGGCCTGAGTCTTTTCAACAAACTTCAACCCCAGCAATTCTATATTCCTGACCAGTCTACACTGAGTGATCCTGTGCTGATTGGAGAGCAGATGAGCTGTCTATGCTGTGCACCAATATTCCCCTGATGGGCCATCTCCCCAACTACCCACACCTCAAACACTTCCCATAGGACAGGCCATGCACCGGTCCCTTATCATGCGTTACCAGCCTCTCAGTGGTTACTTTTTTCTGTTGCCTGCAGCTCCTCACTCCTACATGGGTCATGGAAATCCTGAAAGCCATTAAGTCCCTCTTCTCCCCTGCCACTTTCAAGCAACTTCATACAAAGGGCACAGCTGTGGCTTTTGACATCTCTTGCTCCATGTGTTCACAAGCTCCAGCCTTAAAGTGGCTGGGGCTCAAAATGGTGGGAGTGATCCTTTCTTTCTCTCATCATGGCTTCTCCTGCCTTCATGAACTCCATAGGTCTCTCCTCCTCTTGAGTTCTAGCAGTGACAGCTTGGCTGTCATTGCTTTTTAATGGTTGTAAGTTGGTTGATTTATCAGACAAAGTGATGCTGGGGACCATCTATTCTGCCATCTTGACTGGAACGTTTACGTCAGAACTTTTGACATTAAATGCCACTTCTTTATATTTTGTTAAATTTATTGTCTAAAGTGCTGTGCTTCTTACATTATTCATACTCTCCTATTGTAGTTAAACTTGCATGGCCATTATTATAGAACTCTTAAGTGAGTGTAATTTTTTCTAATGTTTGAAGCTAACACAGAGCCTGTCAGTGGGTTAAGTAGAAATACTTCCATGAGAATGCACAGATCAGACACATAATTGTTAAGAGATTAAATCTGCAATCATTTAAACTGCTATAAACAGTAGTATTTGTTGTATTCTATTTGGTGAGAAGTAATGTCTGGAAGGAAGATGTATCCTTTATTCCTATTCCTCATATTTTTTTAATAAGACCATACAATAGATATGATTGTGTGTACCATGTGCTCTATATTTCAGGATTATCTTGTGTTTATATCTGCAGTGATGGAGTTCTGTGTTTGTATATTGCCACTAAGAGGGACAACTGAGTAAATTCCAGTTTCACTTGTGTATTGCCTTGTGTGTGGTTCTTCTTGCACATAGGTCTGCAGACTTAGCAATGGCCCCAAAGCCTGTTTTCACTGAAGAAGTCTCCTGGAGTCTTCAGTGGCCCCTTCTCTGTTCTCAGAACCCTAGTGAGGGGAGGAGACCCAGGCTCCAAGGAGAAGTAAAAGTGAGTAAGACAAAATGGGGTCCAGCATAGAACCTGAGGTGTGGCTGAATGCAGGTGTTGCAGGGCCCTGTTGGGCAAAGAGGTCACTTTCACTTGCCACCCTTCTGTCCCCGAATCTCTAGTACCAGTGGGCAGAAACTACAGCACCAATATTTCTTTATCATTTTTCACTGTGTATTTTCTTTTTCTGTTCTTTAGGGGTCTAATTTTTAAAAATCTTTTTCCTGGTTTTTAGTTCAAAGGTTAGCTTTTTGATTTCAGATCTTTTCAAAGTATAGATATTTACATCTATAACTTTTATCCTAACCCCTTTATAAGTTTTGGTATGTCATGTTTTTGCTTTCAGTCTCAAAATGTTTCTAATTTTTTTGTGTGACTTTATGACTTACTGGCTGTTTGGAGTTTGTGGTTTAATTTCCACATAATTGTGAACTACTGAAATATCGTTCAGTTTATCATTTTCAATTTAAATCTATTGTAGTCAGAGAACATTCTTTTTGTGATTTCAGTCCTCACATTTATTTAGGTTATTTTATGGCCTAGCAAATGGTGTTTTCTGGGATCCTTCCATGTGCACTTGAACAGAATGTGTGTTCTGTTGTTGGGTGGTGTGTTGTACGTATACATATCTGTAAAGTCAAGTTGCTTTATAATGTTGTCTAGGACTCCTATACCATTGTCAGCACTTTGCCTAGTTGTTCTATCCATTAGTGAATGTTGCCCTGGCCGTCTCCCAATATTTGTATAGAATAGTCTAATTCTCTCTTAACTTCTTTCCTAATTATTTTCATTTAATGTTGTGCTTCTGTGTTTGATGCATGTGTGTCTATAATTGTCATGATGTTCTCATGACTGACACTTTTGTCATTATAAAATGTCCCTCTTTATCCCCAGTAACATTTTTGTTTTAATATTTATTTTGTCTGATATTAGTATGGCCAGCCAGTGTAGCTGTCTTTGGGTTCTGTTTACATTGCATAACTTGTCATCCATTAACTTTCAACCCATTTGTGTCTTTGAATTTAAAGTGTTTTCCCTATGCACAATATTTAGTTTTTTCTTGTTGGTATTTTTAAAAAATTCATTAAGGGAATTACTGCCTTTTAAAATTTGTATTTTATTTTAATTGACAGATTATAACTTTACATTATGTTTCAACACATGTATACATTGTGAAATGATAAAATCAGACTGATTATCATTGATTACATCACATACTTATTATTTCATGGTGTGAACATTTAAAATCCACTGTTAGCAACGTTGAAATATACAATGCATTACTCTTAGCTATATTCACCATGCTGTGAAGTACATCACCAGAACTTATTCTTCCTGCCAAGTTAAAACTTTGTACCATTTGAACATGTCCACATTTATCTTTGACCCCAGCCTAACCCTCAGCTTCTGGTAACTTCCATTCTATTTTCTGTTTCTCTTAGTTTGACTTTTTTATAGACTACATATAACTAAAATTATATGGTGTTTGTTCTTTTGTGCCTGGCTTATTTTACTTAACACAATGTCCTCTAGATTCAGACATCTTGGCACAATTGAAAATTTATTTTTTCCTAAAGCTGAATAGAATTCCATTTTTTATATGCATGATATTTATTTTTTCTTTTCATTTGTGTAGTTTTGATATTGAGCATTTCTGTAGGTTTGATATGTTGCCTGTTGTGAATAATGGTGCAGTGAACATTGGAATGGTGATGTCTCTGACTAACTGACTTCAATTCATTTGAATATATACTCAGAAGTGGAGTTTTTAAATCTATGGTAGATTTATTTTTAGCACTTTGAGAAAAATTTATGTTACTTTCCAAAATGGTGTTCTAGCTTACACTCCCACCTACAGTGTATGAGTGTTCTGTTTTCTTCACATGCTCATGAACAGTTATCTTTCATCTTTCTGATAATTGCCATTCTAACAGGTGTGAAGTGTTGTCATTGTGTTGTTTTTTTTTTTTTTTCCTTTTTGTCTTTTTTCGTGACTGGCAACGGATCGCAACCCTCTGTGTCGCGCCCGTACCGGCCTGGGACCGGCAACGGGATCGCAACCCTCGGTGTTGCGCCCGCACCTTGCTCAGCCAGTGAGTGGCCGGTCTGTATGTGGGATCCGAACCCTTGGTGGGAGTGCCGCTGCGCTCCAAAGCGGCGCACTGTAGCGGTGCGCCACCAGGCCGGCCCATGTCATTGTGTTTTTTAAATCACATTTCTCAGGATTAATGAAGTTGAGGATTTTTTTTTTTTACACTTCTATTGGCCATTTCATGTCTTCTTTTGAGAAATGTCTATTCAGCTTCTTTGCTCATTTTTTGAATAGAGTTATTTGGGTTTCTTTTGTTGTTATTGGGTACTTTGAGTCTTTTACATGTTTTGAATATTAGCCATTTATTAGACATATAGTTTGCAGATACTTACTCTGAGTCTGTGGTTGTCTCCTCACTGTTGTTTCATTTTCTGTGCAGATGCATAAGTTACTCTAAATACCAGTTTGTACATGTGATTTATTTATTCTCATTCAGTGTATTCTCTAATTTCCACTGGGTGTAAAAGTTGTTTTGATAGTGCATCAAAATTTCATGTCTAGCACAGGTGTGATTAACCTCACCTCCTTGATAGGAAAATGTGAGGTTGAGTTTTAGATTTGTTGCTCAAGGTCTCAGGCTGGCTGTAGAATTGGTCCACCATGCTGCATTCTCCCATTCTTCCATGGAAACCATGTTCTCCTGTCTGGAAGCCTGGGTGGGCCTCATTAACCACATCATGTCACTGACCTACCTGGTGTGGGAGCCTGTCCAGAGAAGAAATCTCTTTGTACTTAATTCAATGTATTTGGGCCCAGGAGGTGCACACCTTGACTCCCTTCATTGGCTTTCACTGGGTTTATATGTATTGGAGAATTTGAAACCTACCTCAAGTGCACACAACTGAAGACCAGGTTGATTGACTTTCTGCACATTAAGAATTTTTAACATATTTCTGTCAAAAGTGTCAGTTATATATCTTGTGCCCATATGTGGACAAACTACTAGCCTCAAGTTTCATTTCTATTTCTCAGTAAACCAGTGGGAACTACAGCATGAAACTGACTGGCTTTGGATTCCAGCTTGTTCACCCTTTTTTCTTCTAAATTCTGAAGGTGTGTGGGTTCTAGAATCCCTGGGCTCATGGTAGGAGGGTCTCAGGCCTCATGTTTCTGCATTGGGGGACCAGAATGTGTACAGTCCAAAGACCAAGAAGTTTGGGAAGCACTCTGGCCCAGGCCACAAGCAGAGTCAAGCCGAGGTTTACCCAGTTTCAGGACCCTAGAAATGTGTAATGGTTCTTCATTCTTAAAACTTTCCTGGGGTCTCCCTAAGATATATATTTTTTAATGTTATTGAAACCAATCTCAAAAGGAGTCATCATTAGCAATAGGTTGTAATATAACTAATTCCTGGTTTAATTTCATATTAAACCCACACATGGAAGAATTGTCTGCACTCATATCAGGCACATTTCCTCCTGTGGGTGGGTTACCTCAATTTCGGCCTTTAAATGTTTACTCAGCTGGACAGCTGGAGGCCAATGTGGATTGAGATGTTTGACTGTTCTGTTATCAATACATATTAAGTCTAAAGCTGATCACTGGGATATTCACTGGACTAGTCCCCACTCACTACATCAAAGGTCAAGTGTGTTTTGCCTGGTGAATTATGGGGTTCTAGATTTACTTCCTTTGGCAGATCTCTTGAACCACATATAGTCGTCAATGAAGGAATGATAATCCAGCTGCTGCCCTATGAATTTTTGCAGATTCCACTGTAAAGACTGCTGCTGAGCAACAGCACATTAACATCTCTATCCAGGGTAGTCTTAGGTAATAGAATTGTTCTTGATTATTAGCTCAGGAAGATGTTGTCTATGTTATTGATAACACTGCATGCTGTGCCTGAGTAAACTCCTCTGGGGCAATTGAGATTCAGTTGCATAAAATAAGGTAACAAGCCATAAGGCTACTGCAAGAAACCCCTAGTTCTCCACTGTCAATTTGATTTATTTAATTAATGCCTTTTAGTCTAAGTTAATGGCTTAAAACCCTTACACAATCTGGAATGTTCATGTTTCTGGTATTTTTACTTTGCATTTCTTTTTTAAACTGTGTACTCATTTTCTATTAAATCTGTATAGAAATGCCAATCCTGACAAAATAATGTTTGCCCAGTGCTCTGAAATGATAACCAATACCTAAAAAACAGATAAATCAAACTTAAAATGCAGACAACCCAGGCCCAAAAGGTGCTGTTTCAGGCATCTTCATTTCTTTTTTTTTTTTTTTTTGTCTTTTGTCTTTTTCCGTGTCCGGCAACGGATCGCAACCCTCAGTGTTGCCCCCGTACCGGACCGGGGACCGGCAACGGGATTGCAACCCTCGGTGTTGCTCCCGCGCCTCGCTCAGCCAGTGAGCGGGAACCGGTCTGTATGTGGGATCCGAACCCTCGGGCGGGAGCGCTGCCATGCTTCCCAAGCGGCGCACTATCCAGTGCGCCACCGGGCCGGCCCCTCAGGCATCTTCATTTCTCAAATGTAATTAAAAGGCTCCTGACACTAACTTACAGCAGACCATTACCCCCCAATGTGAGTCCAGATCTACTGACTGGAACACATCCCACCATCAAGGGACCCATAAAATCTAACATTAGACTTATTTATCAGTGATGATTTCAAATAAAGCTCTTGATGAAAAGGGAAAATGTAAAAGTTGGTGAAACTAATTTCTGGAAGACTTAAAAAAGAGAGCCAGAAAAGGCACAAAAGAGGGGGGCTCATGCTTGCTTGTCTGAGGTAAGAATTTTTCCAAGGACCTTCTAAAAACCCATTAGAAATCCCTTCACATCTTCCATGCATCTCCAGCTTTGTACATACACACATTTCTGTAACAAAGTTGTTCATTAAACATTACCATTGCAGTAATTCAGACTAGATGCTCCAAAAAGAAACTGCCCAGTAACAGCATCTCAACCAATGAATTGATGACAAGTCTGACTCTGAGACTCCAAAACCAACAAACTCTGTTTCCAAGCAGCTTACGTGAACTTTTCCCTTAATGCCAATAAAAGATTCTCTCACCCTTCCCTTACAGAATGCCTTTGTGGCTTGTCATGGTGTGCATTCCAGATTTTAATCCAATTTTATATGTATGAATAAACTCAACGTATTTGGAGATTATTATTCTCTACTGTATTTTTTTTCTAGGTTAATGGAAGGATAGTACCTTACCACGTTACATGCCGCATATGACAACCCCAAAGCTAACACCATCCCTAATGATGAAAAGTTAAAAACTTTTCTTGGAAGATCAGAAACAAGATCAAGATGTTTACCCTCCCCACTTTTATTCATCATAGTTCTAAAATTTCTAGCCAGAGAAGTTGGGAAGGGGGAAGATCAAAGGCAACCAATTAGAAAATTTGGGCTATATGATCTATTTTCCTATTAATACTGTGATACAATGCAGGACGCCAAATGAGTGTTTCCACTATACCACTTCTAGCTTTTATATATGTAAATATTCTGGAACATATGCATGTTGCAATTCAACATTTTTCACCCAAATCTATACAAAAAAAATAGATAATTACATTTCTGGTGGTATGCTGTTCCAGTAATGGTTCCAAATGACAAACCTTGAGGTATCCACACCCTCGTGTAGTCCCCTCTGACTACATGGGCTTTGCCATTGGACTTGCTTTGGGCAAGAAGACATCAGTAAATATGATGCAAACATACATTTAAGAAGTACCTGCTACTAGGGCCGGCATTCTTATAAGCATTCATATTTGAATGAAGCCTGGGGCTATTCTGTTGGAGAAGAGAGGAATAGCCAAGAGTCAGCACACACAGGACATGTAGCAAAGCCACCTTGAACCAACCAGCCTCAACTAGGAACAAGGTGCCTACAACCTCATCTGCAATCCAGACAACACCAGCAGAAGAATTTCCCAATGGAACTCAGCCCAAATTCTGATCCATAGAAAGAAGATTAAATCAAATGATTCCTTTTAAGCCAATACATTTTTGTTGATTTCTTACACAGGAAAGGCTGATATATCTAAGCATATGAAAGTCAACATTTTTACCCATTTGAAGAGTGCAGGAGACCCTTTTCAATTACATGCCAAATACACTAAGTAGAAATTTATAACCACATGTAGAAGTTTTGAAAACCACAAAAAAATCAACTGAATAAACTTCAATGTGGTTGAAGCTATGTGCATAAAACAAAAGCAATTTCCTGAATATTAAAAGAACATGTCTTAAGTTTTTTACATCATAATTCCAATACTTAAATGGGAGCAGTGTACTGTGTTTTATTTACTTTTTGTGGGTTTTGAGCAGAAATGTGATGCGGTCTGATTTTCCCATTTCAAATAATGTAAAATAGGATTATTATTTTCGTGCACAATTTATGATTTTTAGGAACAGATAGCTGACATTAGGGACAAACACTTGTTATCAACCATTTATATTCACATAATCTCCAGAAAGTGCTGGGGTTAAAAATAGATATGGATGTTTAAAATAAGGCATTTTAAGGCAATGTATGTAAGTTGACTTCAGTGTCACAGAAATAATTGCAAAAATAAACATTTGTTTTGAGTTAATTGTAGCAAAACTGTTAACACTAATCAAAAGCAGAAAGACCTCAGGCTGGATGGATCACCAGCATATCTCTAGATGCCAAATTGGGTGATAGACTAGGTTTAAGATATCTCAAGCTCTAAAAACAATCATTGAGGGGAAATTTTAAAACTAGATGTGTGAAAATTAAAAATAAATAAAAATAGAAGTGTGTTCAGAGAGCACTGTAGAGAGATTGTCTCAGATGTGACAGGGTATCAATGTACCCCAATTCACATCTTCAAGACCTCCCCAATAAGTAGCATTTTCTAGGCCTTGTCTATCATTATCCGTCAGACTCATCTCTCACTTCGGGAAATTGTTTCGAACCTTCCAATATCAAGTCATTGATAATTTCCAGAAAATGTAGTATCACTCTTTTTCACTGTAGGCAGTAGGATCAATAATTGCTTGGGACATGGAAAGCTAGGGTCTTGCACTTTCTGGGGTTCTTTTGCATCTGCTCTGAAGTGTTAGAGGGTTCAGGCCTTAGGAGTGTTCTTTCATGTGAAATGTGTATTCATAAGGTGCCTTCCTTCAAACTTTGTAAACCTCCTTTACTCCAAAGAAAACCAGACCATCATCTGTTATCCAAATTTCTCTCCTAGAAGTCACTGTCCTGGGAAACTAGGTCCTGTGCAATCTTCTGTAAACTCAAACCAGGAATTCTAGGCAGGCTGCACAGTACCAGAGGGGAACAGAAATTTCACTTGCTGAATGGACACCAAGAAACCCCACAAATACAACTGCACATAGTAACATAGTAACTCTTGGTGTAAACACACTTCACAATTACTTCTCTGGGAATCCAGGGGCATTTCTCTAGTATTGCTAATATGCTCAACAACTTACAGATGGGTAAACTGAATGTTATTTAGGCTAGTAAGTGCCCACATCCTTCAGTGTCAGAGCTGTAATGTGAACTCACACTACAGACCTCCCACATGCACGCTCTCTGAAAAAACTTTCCCCCATTTATTTGCTCAGCTTAAGGAACCAGCTTTTGTACAACTAGACAAAACCACATGGTGTTGTGGCAGTGCACCTTCTGATAAAGCAATCACTGAAAGCACAGCTCGAGTGACCCCTTTCACAGACCCAGATCTGCAGACCACAATACTAGTGTTGGCCACCTGTCCTGGCCTGGACCCTCAGCTCACAACAGCACATTAGGTCTGGCCCAAACAAGACCCAACAAGGTTTCTACTTCACCAAGTGGTGGGACACACATCCCACACTTCCCCTGAAGTCCATGTGGGCTCCTCTCTCATTCTCACATTTACCTTCAGAGACACAGAACCCAACTCCACAGCCTACAGAGCAGTGTCAGAGAGCTGTAGGGTCTGAAATGTCCCAGCAGAAGACGGTGAGAATGGATTTAGCAGCACATGCGCAGAAGAAATATGAAAGATCTTTTTTCATGGTCTTCTGCTGGTGATGTCACTGAAGGAAGAGAACACATTCCACAGGCCTCAGCTCCAGTCCCTTACAAACCAAAGGAGGAAGTTTTGTTCATTTCCCAGGCAGTGAATCCTGCTGCCTGTAGACAGGACCTGGTGGTCAATACTGGTCTCTACTCACATGACAGCATGTGAAATTCCGCTTCTTTATTAAATCCTGGTTTGACAACCTGACACATTGTGTGTTGAATGGGGGAAATTTGAGTGTGGGTAAAGCAGTTGATGATATTAAACATTAGCTTAATTTTCTTAAATGTTTGGTTAAAGGTATTGTGGTTGGAGAACCCACATGTATTGTTTTTACAATCTATTCTAAAGCAAAAAAATAAAAAATAAAAATAAAGTCTCTTTTTTTCTCTTACTTTGTTAACAATCAACTAATTAATATAACTGTCTTCTAATCTACTATAAAAATGTTTCTTCTCACCCACAAAACTAAACTGTGTGTCTTCAATGGATAACATTACTCAGTTGAAAACTCTGCTCTAGTGGATACTACATATTAGAATAAAATGCCAGGGCCACAGGGAAAGTGCACTGCATACTTCTTGTTCTAGTTTACACTCCACCTTCTAAAAATTATTTGCCCAGACTTTCAAGTCCATCCACCTGTCCATTTATCCATCTTTTAAATCTTTACTTATTTAATTATTATTATTTTTGTGGGGGGTGGGGTAAGCCTGAGCTTTGTGTTTCCTTCCCTGCTTATGCCAGAAACTAGGCAAAGACTCTCACACAAGGGTTTCTCAGAGCTCCTGATGCTACTGCTCTTCCTCCTCAAACAGATCCTGTTTGAGTTATCCAGGTTGATCTGGATGTGTGTAAAATGAAGATTAGAATAAAAAAAGGTGTGATGTTTCAGAGTGAGTGAGTAAGGGGTGTGAGAGGGCTGACTCTTGCTTAACACCGATCCCTAGTTTTCTATTTTTCTAATGCTGTGTTTTCATTCCTGCGTTCTGTCTGATCCTACAATTGCCCCTCAGTGTTTATCCTACAAATCTAGGGAACTCAACCTTGATCTCCACAGAGCTATTTTGACTCAGACTTTATCATCTAAAGCCTCTCTTCCTCAGACCCCTGGATCCCGGGCTCTAACTTAAAGATCTATTAATGTGATATTTGGGCTTTATTAAATACATGATGATTGGCAGGTATTAAGTGAGAGTGAATCAATGATAAGTCTGTCCTCTAAGCTATGGATTATCTTTTCCCCTTTGTGAGCCTCAGTCTTCTGTCCATAAAAATGGAGACAGTAATACACACTTGGATGGTAAGACATTATAATATTTATATTTTGTTTTTCATCTACAGTTCCTGGCTCATGCTGCTCTTACATTTTCCTGCCTTTTTTTCACCTGATCCTTTTCTCCCGGGGACAGGAAGCCCCCTGACCCACCTTAGCTGATTGTAGGTGATAAGACCCCCATTTCAGGAGGGGCTCTGCCCCACGCCAGAGAGGAAGGAATGCTGCACAGAGAGGTCAAGAAGAACCTGAACAAACATCTTATTGGGTTTCCCCACCCAGTCTGTTAGTGTTAGATCACACCCTTTTGGTCCAATCACATTTCTACATGGTTGTCCATGCTTCAATTATGCCTACATAATGAAGCTTCTATAACAACCCAAGAGCACAGGGTTAGAAGAGCTTCCAGATAGTTAAAAACATGGAGGTTCCTGAATGGTGGCCACCTGGGGAAGTCGTGGAAACTCCATGCTCCATCACCCATACTTCCTCCTATGCATCCCTGTCTCTGTCCTTTGTGATATAATTTATAATAAACCAGTTAGTGTAAGTATATGTTTCCCTGAGTTCTTGAAGACATTCAAGCAAACTAATTGAGCCCAAGGAGTGTGTTGTGAAACCCTAATTTATACCTGTTTGGTCAAAAGTTTCAGAGGCCTGGACTTGCAGATGGCACCTGAAATGAGGGGATGTCTTGGGGATTGAGCCCTCATCCTGTTGGATCTAATGCATCTCCAGATAGATTCTGTTGGAATTGAAGTAGAGGACACTCAGCTTGTGTCTAATGCAGAATTGCTGGCTTGCTTGCTAGTGGGGAGAAACCCCCACACATTTGGTCACAGATATTGTTCTTCTGTGTTGATGATTGTGCTGTGAGACCAAAGAAAAAACATACAGTTTCTGTGTATATTATATTTTTTCCTATTCAGATGAGCGCCTCACCCTGAGCCATTGTCTAAAAATGTAAAGGCCAAGAATGCAATCCTTTTCCTCCTTTTGTGAAGGTAACATCCTCAGAGCCAAGGACACGAGGCTCAGACATGATGATATCTAGGTATTTGCACACTAGTCATGTATTGAAGTGCTCACATTTACACATTTTTCTTCAAGTTATTCCTAAGTATTTTAATTTTGATACTATTGTAACTAGAATTGTCATTAATTTTATTTTCCTATTGTTCACTTTTTGTGTAAAGAAATACAATTAATTTTTGCATATTGTTCTTGTATCCTGTTATTTTTCTAAACTCACTTATTCTAAGAGTTTTCAGTGAATTCTTTGGATTTTCTAAATACAACATCATGTCATTTGTGAATAAAAATAATTAAATCATTTCTTCCCAAACAAGATGTCTTTTATATAGTTCTGCAGTTTTTTTTCTTTTTTTCAGCAACAGTTAACTGGTTCTGGCTAGCACCTTCAGTACAGTAATGAATAGATGTGGCATAAATGGATACACTTATCTTTTTCCTAAATTTAGAAAATAAGGATGCAGACTTTTACCATTAAGGCTAATGTTAGCTGTGAGGATTTTATATGCCTTTTTTTTTTTCCTTTTTGTCTTTTTTCGTGTCTGGCAACGGATTGCAACCCTCAGTGTCGCGCCCGCACAGGACCGGGACCGGCAACGGGATCGCAACCCTCAGTGCTGCACCCG
This sequence comes from Galeopterus variegatus, assembly GCF_000696425.1. NCBI lineage: Eukaryota > Metazoa > Chordata > Mammalia > Dermoptera > Cynocephalidae > Galeopterus > Galeopterus variegatus. The sequence continues at coordinate 306,459 of NW_007727085.1, read as the reverse complement.
CACCTCGCTCAGCCAGTGAGCGGGAACCGGTCTGCAGCAGTGCGTCACCGGGCCGGCCCATGCCTTTTATCAGCTTGAGAATGGTTCGCTTTATCCTACATTATTCAATTTCTTCATCACAAAAGAAAGTTAAGTTCTCACAAATTTTTTTTCCTGTATCTATTTAGATGGTTATTTTTTTTTTAATTATTGTATCGATATGGTGTATTAGTCCATTTTGTATTGCTACAACAGAATACCTGAGACTGGGTGATTTATAAAGAAAATGAAAATTTATTGCTTACAGTTTCTGAGGCTGGGAAGTCCAAAGTCCATCTGGTGGTGGTGACAGTGACCCAGGGGTCTCACATTGCAAGATGGTGGGAGCAGAGAGAGAGACAGACAGACAGACAGACTTTCCTCTTCTTTTAAAGCCCTCAGAACCATACCCTGACCACCATTTTAACCCATTCATTACTGCACAATCCTACAATCCAATCACCTCTTCAAGGCCCCACCTTCAATTACCATAATAGGATTTCCCACCCTCTTAAATGTCACAGTGGGGGCTAAGTTTTAATACGTAAAACTTGGGGGATACAATTCAAGCTTCATTGAGTTTTGGGGGGACATAATTCAGTCCACTACATATGGTATATAATATTGAATAATTTTTGGCTATTAACCAAACTTGTGTTTCTGGAATAAATCCAACTTGGTCGTAGAGTACAGTTATTCTTATATGTTGCTGGATTCTGCTTGTTTGTACTTTGTTGAAGATTTTTACATCTACATTCATAAAACATATTGATCACAATTTTTCTATTCTTTTGCTATCTTTTGCATGGTTTTTCTTATCGTGATAATCTTGGCCTCATAAAATGAGTTGGGAAGTGTCTTTCCTGTTTAGGAAGAATTGAAAGTGAATCTCCAAATGTTTGGTAGAATTCACTAAAGTTTCTGCATGTGGGCATTTCTTGGTGTTCTAAATTCAATGATATAAATAGTTTACTGTAAATTGAGTAAATATTTAAATAAAGGCAGAGATTGTGAGACTTGATTAAACAGAAAAACAGACAAAAACAGATTCAACAATACACTAACCATAGAGACACACTTTAAATACAAAGACACTGACTGAAAGTAAAAGGACAGAAAACAAAAAGTATACTATACAAACTCCTTGAACAAGAAGCTGAAGTTGAGATCTTACTATAAGACAGAATAAATTTCAAATGTATTACACCAGATAGAGACCTTTCATAATAATAAATGGATCTTACACTGGGATATTATAATGAGTATAAATATGTATGTGCCTAAAAACAAAGCCTCAAAAGACATTTCTTTTTAAAAAGCCACAGAACTGATCAAGAAACCCAAAAAATCTACAACTACAGTTAGACAATTAACACTCCTTTCTTATTAATAGATGGGACCACAAGATGAAACATCAGTAAGAATATAGACATAATGACACTGTCCTGACCTGGCTCACATTTATAAATCCCTATGTAAACACTCAACCAGACAGAGCATATGCTAAGTGATAAAACAAGTCTCAAGACAGAAATCTCACAACACATATTTTCTGAAATGAAATAAAATTAGAAATCAAAAAGATAAAGAAATCCAAACAAGCCTCAAATATTCAAAAATTAAATACAGTTGTTAAAAAGTTGTGAATAAAACAAGAAATGTAAAAGGAAATGAGAATATATGTTGATCAAAATGTATTGTAACAATGACATTTGTGATAGAATAAAGGCAGCCACAAATTCTTCCCCACTCCTGCCAATGGGGTAAAAACTAATTTCCCTTAAATGTGGGTTGGTCTTAGCAACTTGCTTAGCCAACAGAATCTGGCATATTAGAAGCACTAATCTCACTAGAGACCAAACATATTACCTTAATTGGAAACATGGATTGTCAAAATATAGATTGAATATTAATGTCTAAATGAATGAATAACAATCATATTTGATGTTATATCAAATTATAATTGTAAATTTATAGGTTCACTTAAGAAAAAGCATAGGAGAGAAACTGCATAACTTTGGAGTTGGCAATAATTTAATCAATATTACACAAGAAACAAGAACAACAAAAATAAGTCAAGCTATATAAAATTAAAACCTTTTCTGCATCAAATGACACAATTAATGGAGTAAAATGACAACCCATATAATGGGGGAAATATTTGCAAAACATATGTCATAAGATATTGATATTCAGAATATATATTTTAGGGGCTGGCCTGTGGCTCACTCGGGAGAGTGCGGTGCTCATAACACCAAGGCCACAGGTTCGGATCCCATATAGGGATGGCCGGTATGCTCACTGGGTGAGCATGGTGCTGACAACACCAAGTCAAGGGTTAAGATCCCCTTACCGGTCATCTTTAAAAATAAAATAAAATAAAATAATAATAATAATATATATTTTAAAATTCTACAACTAAAAAACAAAACAGGAAAATTAAAAAATACACATAAGAAGACATATAAATTGCTGATACACACATGAGAAGATGATCAACACAACTTAGTCATTAGAAGAATGCATGTCAAAACCACAATAAACTATTGCTTTACATCCATTACAATGGCCTGTACAAAAATAAAAAAGCAGGTGTTGGGAAGGAAGTGTAGAAACGGCAACATTAATGTATTGCTGATGGAAATGTGAAATGTGGAAGACGTTATGGAGATTTCTGAACATAGAATTATCATGTGGCCCATCAGTTCCACTCCTAGGTATGTCCCAAAAAGAAGTGAAAGCTGAGACTGGACCAGACATTATTGCCTGCATGTTCACAGCAGCATTATCCACAATGGCCAAAAGGAGGAAGCAACCCAGCATCCACTGGTGTATGCATGGATAGACAACAGGTGGTGTATGTGTATAATAATACTATTGAGCTTTAAAAAGGGAAGAAAAAAACTGGAAAGTACTACTACACAGATGGAGCTTGAAGACATTAAGCTACATGAAATAAGCCAGTCATGAGGAAACAAATTTGTATGATTGCACTTACATGAGGTTTCTAAAGAAGAAAAATTCATAGACATAGCAGTAGAATAGTGCTTGCCCGGGCCTGTGGTAGAGGAAGATAGGGATTGAGTGCTTTGCAAGCAGTAATTGTATTTGGGGAACATGAAAACATTTTGCAGATGTATGCTAGTTATGGTTGCAAATTAATTTGAATATATTTAATTCTACTGATCTGTAACTTTAAAAAAGATTAAAGTGCCAGACTTTATGTAATGTATATCATAATGAAAAGTGTTTTTAAGATAGAATCATGGACATAAAATATATAAGAAAAAGATACAAATTATTAAATGCTGTGCTCCCTGTTATTCTTTGTGTGACTTTCTCTTGACCCTTGCTCACATGTATCCTACTGACTCCTAAGTGTGTTTCCACACCTGCTGACTAGTAGCACGAAGTACAAGAAAGGTGGATCTTCATCACTGAACGTATTCTTCAGCTCTTGCCAAAAGTGACATTTCCAAAGTAAATCAGAAAGTTACTATTTTTGAGCAGCAACAGTTTCTCCCCCTTTACAGGCACTACATGTAGGCATTGCAATAAAAATTTAAAAACACAAAAACAAAAGTAGCAGGACACGGGACAAGATGTGATTGGAACTGAGAGAGAGGGAGGAGTTTGGGAAAAATCCGTTTTTGGTGGTTTGGGTCAAGATTACTTCATAAAAATATCATGTATGAGTGTAGTTCAAAATGTTCTTAGAAATAAGGAGTAGGGCTGGCCGGTTAGCCCAGTTAGTTACAGTGTGGTGTTATAACACATAGGTCAAGAGTGCAGATCCCTGTACTGGCAGCTGCCAAAAAAAATAAAGGAAAAATAAAAATAGAAATAAAAGGTAATAGTAATCTTTCCATGAAATTTTTGAAGTATCTCCATTCCAAGAGAATAACAAAGAATGTGGTTTTTGTTTTCAATTTGTTGAGCTCCAGGTGCTTTTTGGATACCTACAAAGAAGCATTAAACAGAGAGTTCAACCTACAGTCTAAAGGCTGGGAAGGAGCTTCAAACTGGACAGACACATTTAGGAGTGTCAAACCTCAGAAAGCTGAGTCAGTCAAGGAGAACTGCAGAGTGAGGTGAATGGGAGCAGGATGGAACACGTGGATGAGATGCATTTAGGACAAAAAGAAAGTGGAAGGATTAAGAAGATAAAGTGAAGAAACCAGCAGCAAAGCCATTATAAACTAAGAGAGAACAATTTCCATGGAAAAATCATGAATAGCAGTTTCAAATACCGCAGAAGATTCAAGTAAGGCAAAGACAAAAAAAGGTCTTTGAATTAGATGATAATTTAAGTTACTGGTAAACTTTTGAAGAACCGAACTAAAGCTACATCGAGTGGATTAAAATGCAAATGACCAACAAAAATGTTTACCATAAAATATAACTTTGGACTGTCGGTGGTACAACCCACATATCCCGACCAGCTGAATGAAATATGTAGAGTTATTAAGGGCCTGCAGTGGGTTCTATCCTCTGTATATTCCAGGCTTTCCCATGCATCAGGTGGGGACTTCCAAAAGCTGCCTGGGACCACAGCACTTAAGCAATTCCAGAAGAACCTTATTAACTGATATGTGATTTTGCACTGGATAACTGTTTCCACTGCTGAACAAGGAATGTTTATTTCCAGGTTGGTAGTGAAATACTGTCCTCTACACCATACAGGTGACCAATAAAGACTCTGCATCAGACTTTACATCTCATGAGAACTTAGCATGTTGTCTTCTTAGGGTCAATTGGAATCATGTAACAATGTGTGTCTTTGCCATGGTATCAGAAAGACCAGAGACCAATTTGTACTCAACTTAGATGGCTCTAAAGTCCTGTAACCCACCTATATCAACATGCCAACTTTCTCTTGTTTATGTATATTTCACTAATGTTAAATTTTATTTATTTTTACTTTTTCACTTTAATTGCTGAATACTCATAAAGCTCCTAAAGTATAATGTAAAAGAAGCAGACGAATACCTAAGTAAACAACTTGCCAGAGATGGATTTATTTTCTTTGCTCTTGGAAACAGGTCTGGAATCATAGTTGGAAGAGAAGGTGAATGGAAGCAGTCATGAGAGAAATGAATCTAGGGTTTAGCCACTAGGTTCTACTGTACAAAGCTCTCTGCAAAATAGCTAGGAAACAAAATAAAACAACAGAAGCCTCTGTGGGGCAACAGTCCCTGACATGAGAATGGGCAGGAAAGAAGTCCCTGAAGGAGCACCCACACTGAACATGCTGTTCCTTTTTTCTCTTCATTGGTAGAGATAAAACCTGCAATTTACCCTTAGGTTAATGAAAACATTTATTTGCTGGCAATTTAGTAACAATTAATGTTACAGAAAAAAATAATTTAAACTTTTAAGGATGGTTGTTTAAATAAATTACAGTACACCAAAAAGAGAAACATTATGCCCTTATTAAAATTGATGTTACAGAAAAATACTTGAGAGCTATTAACCACTTTTCTATTAATAAAGACACACCACACGGAAGTCCATAACAGTGTTTCCACTGGAGCACCTCCTGCCTTTATAGACTTAAACTTCATGAAAAGTATGCATCTTGCAACTTAACATTTTTGGCCCATCATGGTATAGGGGAAATGCCCATAGTGCATATTTATCGTAGTATACTTTTCCACAACTGATTGCCAGTGACAGGCCTCCCTGTATTTGTGCCTTCACATAGTTCCCTCCCACAATGACACTGGGCTTTGCCATTTCACTTAGTTTGGCCAATAGGACATCAGTAAGTGGGATACAAACATCATTTTGAATAATATTTGCCCAAAAGAGTTTGCCTTCTTAAATACTGTCCTGTTGTGAAGAAGCCCAGGGCTTGCCTGTTGGATAAGTGGGGCACAGCCAAGAGCCAGCATGAACTGCTACACTGGTGAGTGGTGTCCTCTTCAAGGAACCAGCCTCAGTCAAGGCACCAGACCCCTATAGCCTCATCTGTGATTCCAGTTGCCACCAGCATAGGTACTGCCCAGCTGAGCCCTGCCTGAAATACTGACTCATAGAATTATACGTGACTGTTTCTTAAGCCAGTAAGTTTTTGTTTATTTGCTATACATCAAATTCTAACACCTCCAATCCACCAGGACTTAGTATGTTTTTAGCATATTGCTGAGAACGAAAGAAATATTATTACATGCCAAATACAATCAACAGAACTTCACAATTATACATATCAGCTGTTATAAGCACAATAAATGTCAACCAGATGGATGTCAGCCAGGTTGCTGGTAATAGGAGATGCCATGGGAACCATAAAAAAAAAATCTCTCTTGAGATCATAAGACTGCGTTTGAATTTGTACATCATTAGTCTTTTACTTATATGTGGGCATGGTTTTCTTTATATTTAAGAAACTAATTAGAAGTAACCATGTGATTCAATCTAATTCTCCCTTCTTAAGTAGTGGAATTAGGCTTCTATTAACTTCCTGGAGAATTTATAATTTTTAAGAATAGATAACTGACATAAATTGAAAAAAAGTTATAATGCCCCATGGACTCACTAAATCCACAGAAATTATTAGGGAAAAAAGGATAGGCATGTTCAACGCAAAGTTTTCTAAAACGTCTGTTCTAAATTGAATACAGCTTATAAAATTGATCTCAAAAATCAATATGAGTTTTCACTTAATTGTGGAAAAGCAGATAACAGTCGTCAAAAACTCAGAATGCCCGATATTAACAAATTATATGACCCTGGGCAACTTACTCTTCTCGTCACATCCAATTTTTTTTTTTTTTTTTTTTTTTTTTTTACATGGCAGAAAGGCTCTGGCAACCCTCCCTGAACTGCCAGGAAGAATTGTCGGAATAGAGGAAGTATCAGCATATGTCTGGAAACAAAATGTGGTGACAGACTAGGTTTGAGAGAGCTCTAATTCTGGAAATAATGAGGGTAGAATGAAGTAATGGGGGAATGCTAGGGAGCAATGTAGACAGATCCTCTCAATTATAGCAGGTTATCCCTCTGCTCCAAAACACCGTGGAGACCCCTCCAATAAGTAATGATGTCCTAGGCTCTTTCCTATCCCTCACCCAACTCACATCTCCCTGCTGAAAGCTGGTTCAAACTTATCAATATCACCCAGTCATTGATAGCTTCTGAAGAAAGTAGCATCTGTCAAATCTTGTTCACTCTGGGACTTAGGCTCAATAATTGCCTGGAACATCCAAATATAACACCTTCTTTCTGTGACTCTTCTGTTTCTACTCTGAAGGGCTAGTGAGAGGGTTCAGGTCAAAGGGGTGTCCTCTCAGGTACAATTCCTCCTGTGGAGCCTCCTTTCTCACACTGCATGAGAAGTACTTTGTGTCCCATCTGCCAAAATTGGACCATCATCCAGTATCCCAATCTCCCTGACAGAACTCACTGTCCCTGGAAACTAGGTCTTATCTAAACTTCTGGAAATTCAAACCAAGGTTGCTAGGAGATTACACAAGGCAAGAGGGGACCAGAAACTTCAGTTATGGAGGAAGACACCAGGAAATCCCACAAATACAGTTGCCTCACAATAACAGTCTGTACACACCTCACAATTATTTCTCTTGGAGTTTGGTGGCATTTCACTACTATTAATATATTCATGGTAGGGCCGGCCCGGTGGTGCACTGGAGAGTGCACTGCTTGGGAGCGCGGCGGCGCTCCCGCCGAGGGTTCGGATCCCATGTGGAGACCGGTTCCCGCTCACTGGCTGAGCGCGGTGCAGGTGCAACACCGAGGGTTGCGATCCCATTGCCGGTCCCCGGTACGGGCGCGACACCGAGGGTTGCGATCCTGTTACCGGTCAGTAAAAAAGACAAAAAGGAAAAAAAAAAAAATATATATATATATATTCATGGTACAGATGGGTAAACTGAACATTATATGGGTTAGTAACAAGCTCCTTCATGGCAGAGCTGGAAGTTGAACTCACAGCACACCTCGCATGCTCATGCTGTCTGCAGACCCCACCCCCACCACACCCTCACTTGAGTCACCATCTTGATCTTGACCTCCTTGAGTCAGGTATAAGAGAAAGGAACAATGTGTATTAAAAAGGAACAATGATCTCAAATCAATAACCTAAGTTTCCACAACAAGACACTGAAAATAGTAGAGAAAACAGAATCTAAAGTTAGCATAAGAAAAGAAAAAAAAAATTACTAATAGATCTGCAACATAACCAGCACCACTTTAGACAAGCCCAAGTACAAGATGGCGCCACCCACCTCCTCCCCTCCCCTCCCCCTTCCCTTTACAAGAAGCTCCTGACTTAAACAGAAACCCCTTTTACTTCACAAGGATGCAGTTCTCCACCCCGATCCACATTAGCATAATGACCCTCCTTGATGGTATCACCGAGCCCTTGGCACACTATATAAGCTCTACCACCCCCATGCCTGGTGCTGTCCCCCATTTTCAGGGCAGTCCTGAGCTGTCCTCCATTTTGAGTACAGCCTGGCAGATTTCCTTCTTTAATAAAGCTTGAACGGTACCCAGCATCTTGGCTCACTTTCTTTCATTATGGTGCCAAAACCTGGAAAGGGTTTTGGCCGACGTGGATGATCCCCTTTCTCTTTGGGTGATTGGCCCTTGGCCACCCTTCCTGGACCTGCCAAAACAGGATGCCTCTGGGACTCTCTACTTTTCCTGTTTCAGACCAATGAATCCAACACCGGCCTCAACTCAAGGTGAGTCAGTGGGTCTGTCCTGCCTGCTTCTATGGGCCTGTTCTGCCTACTTCTATGGTTCCCCCAACTACTCTCTCTATGACTCAGGTCTCTATGAAGCCCAGGTGCCTGGCCAAGGGAACTCTTCTCGTGCCCCCCATCTATTGGAGGACACTCCTCTAGCTGATTGGTGGCATTTTTTTCTCTCAAAAAGAAGGTGGGCACCAAAGGGGATGCCCTTTGGTGGCACTCTTCTACCAGGACTGACTGCCCTTTCTCACCCTCTACATGGGATCCTCATGGTCTAATCCTCCATAGAGCCATCTCCTGGCCAATTTCTTGGCCTCCAGGGAGACATTGAACCTAAACATCTCATTTTCTACTGTACTCTGTGCTCTATGCCTCTGGGCCATCTCCTGGCCAATTTCTTGGCCTCCAGGGAGACATTAAAACTTAAAGGCCTCATTACAATGGATCCCAGTGGCCACAAGATGGCACTCGATTTAGACACTCACCAAAATGGCAAAAGCTGTACAGATTCCTTGTTAAGGCCTTTTCCTATCTCTGAATGCATTCTTCACTCTGTCAAAACTGTCCTATGTGTCAAAATCTCCTAGCTCATGCTCGACCTCTCCTTCCAGACTTGGATTAATTTTCTGATCCATCAGCCCTCCATATTTCTCTCTCTTCCCCACACCTGGTCTCCAGATGTTTGTTCTCAGCCACTCAACCCCTTTCCTTCTCCCCCTTCATCAGGTGACAACCCCGCCTCAGCTCTGGCTTTTTATAACCCTTCCATGAAGTGGCTGGGATGGAAGTAATTGTCTGAGTCCATGTACAGGGAGCAGGTCTGGATGGTGGCTCAGGTACATGCTCAAAATAATAGGTGGCCTGTGGGAGCCATTGCTGTTCCTTGCACAGACCCAAATTGGAATTACCAGGCCAGCCACAGGGATCAGGATCTCCAGGATAACATGATCACACACCTACTTCATGTCCTCCAAAAGGCTACTCACAAGTCAGTCAATTATGACAAGCTTAGAGAAATCACACAGAGATCCACTGAAAATGTCAGTGAGTTCCTAACCTGCCCTCTGAGGCTTTTCATGAATACACACCTATAGACCCAAACTCCCCTGCAGGCATGGCTCTCTTACACTCTTATTTCATTGCCCAATCAGCCCTTGATATTCAAAAAACTATAAAAGAGATCAGGCCAAATACCAGCTCCTGGCTAATGCCATCGATGGCTCACATACTCCAAAGCTGGCAGCCTCAAGGGGCAAGCCACCCAGGAACTGCTTCAAATGCGGTCAACCGGGCCACTTGGCATGGGCCTGTTGTAACCTGTTCTCACTACAAATGGCCAGGTCACTGGGGGATTGACTGGTCCACTCACCAGAAAGGGAGTGACCCAGTCCCCAACCTACAGCCTTTGGCTTCACAGCCATCCCTACCAGGGCTTCTCAACTTTGCCCAGAAGGGCTGATGATGCCCAGGGCCTGTGGCCCCCACAGAGATCACCACATATGAGCCCATGGTAACTCACTTTGTAGCAGGTAAGCTGATCTCTTTTGTCATCAATACAGGGGCCATTTACTCTACCCTTCCTGAATATGCAGAACCAACAACCCCATCTTCTATCACAATAGTAGGGGTCACAGGATCAGAATACCACCTATGGATCACTCAACCCCTTTCCTGTACCCTACATCATGCCAAATTCACACACAAATTCTTAATAATGCCTCAATGCCCAGCCCCCTTACTAGGATGGGATGTTCTTTTCAAATTCAAAGATACTCTTACCATAAACACTTTAACTCCAACTACAATACTCCTGTTACAGGCCACACCCAGACCTGGCTCCTGAGGCCTCCACCTTCCCCTCACCCTTGGACAAAGTTAATCCCTAGTATGGGACACTTCTTCTCCCTCCATTGTTGTGCACCATTCCCCTGTCCTTGTTAAATTGCTGAACCCCTCTTTGTTCCCTAATGTCCCACATTACTCCATCGCTAACAAACGCCTAATAGACTTAAAACCCGTTGTACACAATCTCTTTTCTTCTCATCTCTCACAGCCTATCCATTCACTTTTCAATACACCCATCCTTCCAGTTATAAAGCCTAATGGCTCATACCATTTAGTACAGGACTAATCCTGACATGCACCGTTCGCAACAACCCACTTGGGCAGTACCACCTCAGCGGTTTTGGGATAGCCCCCACTTTTCTGGCCAGGCCTTAGCTCAAGACTTATCTGAACTTCCCCACCCCCCCAACCTCTAGCACTTTAATACAATATGTGGATGACCTCTTCCTTTGTAGCCCCTCCTATGAGGATTCACAGGCCCACACTGTTGCTCTCCTTAATTTCCTGGCCTTCAGGGGATATCGAGTGTCCCCCAGCAAGGTGCAAATTTCTTCTCCTTCAGTTCAAGAGTCTAATTTCTGAACTCCCTACTCCTACTGCAAAGGGTGAAATCCTTTCTTTCCTGGGGCTTGTAGGGCATCTTCGCCTATGGATTCCTAACATTGGCATGCTAGCAAAACCACTTTATGGGGCTGCCAAAGGGGATCCTGCCGCTCCTTTAGATCCCACAAAGCTCATTCATTCTCCCTCCCAGCAATTAAAAGCTGCTGTCCTCACAGTCCCAGCTGTATCTCTCTCAAACCTATCTCATCCCTTTATCCTGATGCCACCAAAACCCAAAGATTGGCGGTTGGGGTTTGGGGACAAAAGGCAGGAGATATTTTCTCCCCGGTTGCATACCTCTCTAAACAACTAGATGCCACATCTCGAGAATGGGCCCCTGTTTACAGGCCTTGGTGGCAGCCACCTTTTAACATAAAAAAGCTCTAAACTAACTTTTAAACAACAAACAGTTAAGACTTTCTCAGCCATAAGGCCAAGTCAATTCTCTCTCTTTCCCGCCTATAGCTGATTCACCTTACTTTCATTGAAAACTCCCAGTTCTCCTTTAAACCTTGCCCTCCCTTAAAATCCAGCCACTGTCTTCCCAAAACACTCATGACCCTTAGAACACAATTGCATGGAGGCTTTCGACCTCTTTCTCAATCCCTTTCCACACATCTCCCTGCATCCCATTACACGGTTCATAGATGGGAGTGCCACCTCCATGCCCACCCTCTGGGCAGGTTATGCCATAGTAAATCTGACACAAGCTATTGAGGCTGCACAACTCCCAAAAAAGGTTGGGGTTATACACTGCAGAGGACACCAGACCTCCAATGACCCCATAGCCCAGGGAATCAAACTGGCGGATCTAACCACAAAACAGGCTGCTCAGTCACCAGGCCCCCACTCTTCTTCTCCCACTCAGGTCCTTCTCATGGCCCCTATGTCCTTATCCCAATACACACCCCAATAAATACAACACCTCCAATGGTTGGAGGCACAGAGAAAGGACAGTGGTATACTCTCTCCAGTCACTATGTCCTCCCTACCACACGACCTGAGCAAGTCCTTTTAGATTTCCATAATTCAGTTCATATAGGCTATGAACTCCTACTAAGCCTTCCTCAGCCCTTGTATTACTCTCCCCACAAAAGGACACGCTCTCTTCTAACCTTAGTAGATACCTTTTCAGGTTGGATTGGGCTTTTCCCTGCACTTCAGAGGATGCTACAGCAGTAACGCATGCTCTCACCTCGAAATCATGCCTCGTTTTGGCCTCCCCACCAGTCACTCACTCACCTACAGGCTGCCCCCTGCAAGCCCACAGGTCTCAGCCACTTTGAACTTATGTACAGTAGGCCCTTCACTCTCACATCTCTCTCTTCCAGTTCATCACCTTTAGGCCAGTATCTCCCTACTCTTTTGCTCATTAGGGATCCTCTTCGAGAACAGGCCAACCTTCTATTACTTCATCCTTTCCCCACCACCCTCTCAGACTTTAAACTGAGCCTGGGACAGCAAGTGTATATTAAAACCCGAATCCCAAAGCCCCTTTCACAGTGCTGGGAAGGGCCTTATACAGCACTTCTCACCACCCCCATGGCAGTAAAAGCACTAGGAATGACCCCTTTGTATCACTTATCCTTGGTAAAACTAGCACCCGAGACTTTACCCAAAGAATCTGTTAACACCAAGCCAGAGGGTCCCCCTTGCTCAACCCTCAACCCAACATCTCCCTACACTTTGTCCATTTTAGGACCCACCAAACTGGGAATCTCCAGGACCTCCGCTCTTCCCCCAATCCCAGGAGAAGGATGATCTTTCCCCCGTGATTATCCTCTCACTCTCGCAGCCCACTCCACATCCCTCACACAAGAGCTACTATTATACTATCTGTTCTAGTACTTGCTACACGATTGGCAGCAGCTGCCCCAAAAGATTGTAACATTATAGGAAGATTTCTCCTGGCACTGCTTTACCTCCTATCAGTAGGATGCTTCTTAGCAATGTCATTGTGACAATGTTCCCTTTAAATTCTTTTGGCTCCCTAACCCTTTGCATCCTCCCCGTGTTTTTCCTCCTATCTCAATGCTCCCCCTTACCTGGAACATGGAGGATCCAGGTCTGCAGGGACGATACAGTCCTCAGAGAATCAGACTGGTCCCCGAGTGACTCATCTGTCTCCCACTTCATGAGAAACATTTGTGGTCACCCCTCTCCCTATCGGTGCAGCCCACAACATTTCCACAAATGTCTCTTCACTTTCCTCTAATCCCACCTCAGTGGGGACTGCCCACACTCTGCCTCACTAACACCAAATGCTACCACTCACCCCCTCCTCATCCATGCCCTAAAACAGGAATATATTTCCTCTGTAAAACTACATTATACGGCCCGCCCGGTGGCGCACTGGATAAGTGCGCTGCTTCGGAAGCACGGTGGCGCTCCCGCCCGAGGGTTCGCATCCCACGTACAGACCGGTTCCCGCTCACTGGCTGAGCGAGGCGCGGGAGCAGTACCGAGGGTTGCAATCCCGTTGCCGGTCCCCAGTCCGGTATGGGGGCAACACTGAGGGTTGCGATCCGTTGCCGGACACGGAAAAAGATAAAAGACAAAAAAAAAAAAATTACATTATCCTGTTGCCTGCCCCCCTAACACAATTTCTTGCATATTCTTTGGGCTCGTCCCTGACATCACTGTCCAGACAGATGGAGAGATGGAGACGGGACTGGGACTAACTTCAGCCCCCCCCCAGAAGTGCCCCCGCTCCCATAGGGCACTAATTGTACCTTTTAATTAGGGCAGGGATCCTTCCTGCAACTGGAACTGGCATAGTGAACCCTGCTACTGCCTCTCAAGTCTATCAAAAACTCTCAGAAGAACTAAGCATAGATAGTATCTCCTCCCCCCAGTGACAGGTCACCTCACTCGTGACAGTGCACAGTCGCTTTACAGAACCGTCGGGCCCTTTACTTCCTTACAGCCGAAAAGGAAGGCACCTGCCTCTTCTTGGGGGAGGAATGCTGTTATTATGTAAATGAGTCCAGGGGGATCCAAAACAATGTAAAGCATTTTACTAAACCCTTGGATACCCTGGCTTATGCCCCTACTAGGACCCCTAACTGTGCTGGGACTCATCCTACTTTTGGCCCCTGTCTCTTTTGGTGTTTCTCTAATTTCTTGCAGGAACGTATGCAGTCTTTCACCAGCCAAAAGGTCGCTGAATTGTCCCTGCAAGGAGGATATCAGCCCCTCAGAATCAGCGACCCTTCCCCAGAGGAATACAGCCTCCCCACACAAAACCAGTACCCCACCACCTAAATCTTTTATATTTTCCATATCTTTGCCCATCTCCAGCAAGAAGTTGCTTCAGAAGAATGAGACCTCCACCCTTTTCCCCTTTTTCCTATACTTAAAAGGCAGGAATAATAGATTTGCAACATAACCATTGCCACTTTAGACAAGCCCAAGTACAAAATGGCACCGCCCACCTCCTCCCCTCCCCTCCCCCCTCCCTTTATGAGAAGCCTCCTGACTTAAACAGAAACCCCTTTTGCTTCTGCAAGGACGCAGTTCTCCACCCCGATCCACATTAGCATAATGACCTTCCTTGATAGTATCAGCCAGCCCTTGGCACACTATGTAAGCTCTATCACCCCCATGCCTGGTGCTGTCCACCATTTTCAGGGCAGCCCCGGGCTGCCTGCCACTTTGAGTACAGCCTGGCAGATTTTCTCCCTTTAATAAAGCTTGAATGGTACCCAGCATCTCGGCTCACTTTCTTTCAATAATAAAAATCGTGGATTAAACATATTGATGGAGTTTGGATGTGTTGTCCCCTCCAAAACTCATGTGGAAATTTGATCTCCAATGTGGCAGTGTTGGAAACTGATTGAGTCATGGGGGCAGATCCCTCATGAATGGATTCATGCTCTCCCTGGGGCAGGGGGGATTAATGAGTGAGTTCTCGCTCTATTAGTTCCGACAAGAGCTCGTTGCTTAAAAAGACCCTGGCACCTTCTCTCTCTCTCTTGCTTCCTCTCTCTTGCTTCCTCTTGCCATGTGATCTGCTTGTACCCGCCAGCTGCCTGCCACTTTCTGCCATGAGTAGAAGCAGCCTGAGGCCCGTGCCAGCTGCAGCTGTCCCAGAATCGTAAGCCAAATAAACCTCTCTTCTTTATAAATTACCCAGTCTCAGGTACTTCTGTCATAGCAACACAAAATGGACTAAAACACATATGTATTTACTTTCTCCAAAAGTTTCACTAAAACTTCATTAATGAGATGAGAGTCAACAGTAACAGCCTTTTGGAAGCTGAAGAGAAGTAATAGTAAATGATTTAACAACCAAGCCTTAAATTCAATGTAAAAATCTGAAAACTAACACACTTTATAACACAGAAATGAGCAGCCCTACGTTCCTGTGGAAGTGGGTGACAAAGGAGTGGAAGGGCTAAAAATGGATAATTTGGGTGAGAATTCCTTAAGAGTCAGTCAGATGAGTCTTTCCTCAGCTTACTTAGGTAGAAATCTTCCCTTTCTCCAGCCAAGCAGATGATTATAGTTTATTATCTGAAGAGTATCAAAAAAACCAAAATCTGTGGATTGTGAGACATTAAGCACACTTGAAAGCAGGGTACCATACACCTAAAATAGGATTATGCAAATATATAGCTAATGTATATTGAGACACCGAGCCCAATATACAATTGTCTATCAGGTCTCAGAGTGCTGGCAGCCAGGCTTTCTCTCTTCAGACAGCTCCTAAAGTATTCTTTCTGTAGAATCTTCCTAGCCCCAAAATATAAGACCTAAGAGGCCTTAGTGGAGCTTCAAGCTAAATGGCCTAGGTGCATTATCTAATGAAATTCAACAAGCTCCACTCAACCACTCAGAACTCAAGTCAGCTTTTGAAATTATGCACAGTCAATTGAGAATTACCAGACATACAAAGAAAGATTTTAACAAAAAGAAGATTAAAGTCAACAACGAATAAAAACTGAACTGAGAAAATTTCCTATACTGGGATAAACTAACTTAAAAATAGAAACTGTAATGTATACAAATAGAAAAAAGAGGAAGAGGAGGGGAAGAAAAAGAAGAATGAGAAGGTTTAGCCACGAACAAGAAAAGAGTCCTACACATGGGAATGTTCAGAGAACAAGAAAGATCTCTTGGAGATTAAAAATACAAAAGCATAAATAGAATCTCAATAGTAGGGTTGGAAGATATCAAAGAAGACAGCGAGATGGAACATGGATGAGAAAAATTGAGGGTCAGTCTCAGAAAGCCAATAAGCCAGTATAATATGCTTCAGAGAGACCAGAGAAAATAGAATGAAGAAAACAATTAATGAAATAGAAATTTTCCATTTTCCCGAGAGTAACAAAATATACAGAGACACCATTTTCACCTACTGGATTAGCTAAAATTTCCAAATGTAATATACTCTGTTGACAATGCTCTAAACAGTCACTATCATACATTTGCTATTGAGTATGCAAAAGGATACAATAACTATGCAGATAATTTGTGGTATCTAGCAAACTTACATATGCATTTCCCTTTTAAAAGCAATGTACTTGTAAGAATCTGTCACAAAATTATACTGACAATAACATGAGATGACATATACTTGACTGTTCATTTTAACACTTTTATAACAGCAACATCATGAAAACAACAAAAATGCCTGTCAATTGGAAATGGTACAACTTCATAATCTTAATAAGTTTTAATCAAGAATGGCACAATTTTAATAAGGAATGAAGAAATCATCTACATAGAGCTATGAGTGATCTCCAGGACATGTTGTCAAGGGGAAAAAAAAGATTTAAAATAATATGTGTAGCAGGCTCTGTTTTGTTTAAGAAAAGGGAAAACAATATAAATACATATACATGAGACTTTTTCTTTATATAAAAGTAACAATAAAAAGATAAGCCACAAACTAATAAAAATGGTTACCTAGGTTACCTGTAGGGGAGTATGAGAACAGACTAAGGGAAGGGTGGAAAATAGACTTTTCTGAATGTATTTTATTTTTTTCATTTTGACTAGATCCAAGTAAAAGTTTTACATAGTTGGGAAATAAAAATTAAATCAAAAAGGACAAAATCAATCCCTAAAAATAAAAAAAGGAACTAATACTAAAACATCCTACTCAATGCTCAACATATCTACAAGAGGAAGTTTATCTCCTCAAAGCCCACTTCAGAGTAATCAAAGAAGCAACTGCTCTACCGGATGACCTAACATCAACATAGAGGTACTAGAAATATGAAAAAATAAGAAAATATGACACCACCAAAAAAATACAATAATTCTCAAGTACCAGACCCCATAGAGCAGGAAACCCTTGGATTGACTGAAAAAGAATTCCAAGCAACAATCTTAAAGAAACTCAATGAGATACAAGAAGACTCAATTAGACAACACAACAAAATAAGAAAAAGTATCCAGGATATGAAGGAGGAAATTTAGAAAGAGATTAATACCTTAAAAAAGAATATAGCAGAATTCCTGGAACTGAAGGATTCTTTCAGCAAAATAAAAAACACAACCAAGAGTTTAAGCATCAGGTGAGAACAAGCAGAAGGAAGAATTTCTGATATTGAAGATGGTCTTTTCAGAATAACCCACAAGGAACAAAAAAGAAAAAAAAAAAGAAAAGAAAAGAAAGAAAAAAGAATTTTCAAAAATGAAGAAAATGTAACAGACTACCAGGTAACCTGAAGGGCATGAACATCCAAATCATGAGTATTCCAGAAGTGGAGGAAAGAGAAAAAGGCACTGAAAACCTATTCAATGAAATAATAATGTAAAACTTCCCAGGTATAGGGAGAGAGACAGAACTTCAGATTAAACCACTAGCTAGGCTAACTAAAAAAAAGGAGAGAACCCAAATAACAAAAATTAGAAATGAAAAAGGAGATATCACAACTGAAACCACAGAAATATAAAGAATCATTAGAGTCTATTATAAACAATATATGCCAACAACTTTGAAAACATGGAGGAAATGGATAAATTTTTGGACACATACAAACTACCAAGACTGAAGCAAGAAGAAACAGAAAACCTGAACAGACCATTAACAAGCAATGAGATTGAAGCAGTAATCAGCAGTCTCCCAACAAAGAAAGCCCAGGACCAGATGGCTTTACTGATGAATTTTACCAAACCTTCAAAGAAAAATTAATACCAATTTTCTTCAAACTATTTCAAAAAATTGAAACAGAGGCCATTCTCCAAAACTCATTCTATGAGGCCACCATCACCCTAATACTCAAACCAGACAAAGACATAACAAGAAAAGAAAACTATAGGCCAATATCTCTGAGAAGCATAGATGCAAAAATTTTCAACAAAATATCAGCAATCAGAATACAATAAAACATCAACAAAAAAAAAATACACCATGATCAAATAGGATTCATCCCAGGGATGCAAGGAGGTTCAGCAAGCCAATAAATGTGATATGCCACATCAACAAAATCAAGGAGAAAAACTGTATGATCATCTGAATAGGTGCAGAAAAAGCATTTGACAAAATTCAACATCGCTTCATGATATCTCAGTAAATTAGATATAGGAAGAAAGTATCTCAACATGATAGAAGTCATATATGACAAAGCCACTGTCAATATCTTCCTGAATGGGATTACGAATGGGAACAAGATAAAGAGGCCCACTCCCACCACTCCTATTTAACATAGTATTGGAAGTACTAGCCAGAGCAATCAGGCAAAAGAAAGAAATAAAGGGCACCCAGATTGGAAGAGAAGTCAAACTGTCCCTGTTTGTAGATGACATGGTCCTATATATAGAAAAATGTAAAGACTTTACCAAAATACTCTTAGAACTGATAAACAATTTCAGTAAAATTGCAGGATACAAAATCAACAAAAAAAAATCAGTAGCATTTTTATACTCCAACAACAAATGAAACAGACAAAGAAATCAAGAAAGCAAGCACATTTACAATAGTCACACACAAAAAGTGAAACCTAGGAATAAATTTAACCAAGGAGATGAAAGATCCCTACAATGAGAACTACAAATCACTCTGAAAGAAATTAAAGAGGACACAAAAAGATGGAAAGACAATCCATGCTTTTGGATTGGAAGAACTAACATTGTGAAAATGTCTATACTACCCAAAGTGATCTACAGATTCAATACAATCCCCATTGAAATAGCAATGACATTCTTCACAGAAATAGAAAAAAAAAAAAACAATCCTAACATTCATATGGAACAAGAAGAGACCCCAAACAGCCAAATAAATCCTGAGGGAAAAAGAAAAAGCTAGAGGCATAATACTACCTGACTTTAACTTATACTATAAAACTATAGTAACTAAAACAACATGGTACTGAAATAAAAACATATACCTGGACCAATGGAACAGAATAGAGAACCCAGAGGTCAACCCACATGCTTACAGCCACCTGATCTTTGACAAAGGCACCAAGAATATATATGGGGAAAAGACAGGTTCTTCAATAAATGTGGCTTGGAAAAGTGGACATTCATAGTAGAAGAATGAAACTAAATCTGTACTTCTCATCATATACAAAAATCAACTCAGAATGGATTAAAGACTTCAATATAAGACTTGAAACTATAAAACTTCTAAAATAAAACATAGGGTAAACACTTCAGGAAATAGGGCCAGGCAAAAACTTTATTAATTAGACTCCAAAAGCAGAGGCAACAAAAGTAAAAATAAACAAATAGGATTATTTCAAACCAAAAAGCTTCTGCACAGCAAAGGAAACAACAGAGTGAAAAACAACCTACAGAATGGGAGAAAGTATTCACAAACTATGCATTCAAAAAGGGATTAATACCCAGAATACACAAGGAACTCAAACAACTTAACAGTAAAAAAACAAGGAACCCAACTGAAAAATGGGCAAAGGAGCTGAATAGACATTTCTCAAAGGAAGATATATAAATGGCCAACAGACACATGAAAAATCGCTCAGCATCACTAAACATCAGGGAAATGCAAATCAAAACCACATTGAGATATCATCTCACCCCAGTTAGACTGGTCTTTATCAAAAAGACAGAAAATAAAAAACACTGGTGAGGATATGGAGAAAAGGGAACCCTCCTTCACTGTTGGTGGGACTGCAAATTAATGCAGCCATTGTGGAAAACAGTATGCAAGTTCCTCAAACAACTACAGATCCATAAGATCCAGCAATTCCACTTCTAGTTATATACCCTAAGGAATGGAAATCATCATGTTGAAGGGATGCCTGCACTCCCATGTTTATCACAGCTGTATCTACAATAGCCAAGAGTTGGAACCTACCTAAATGTCCATCAATGGACTACTGGACAAGGAAAATGTGTTATATATACACGATGGAATACTACTCTGCCATAAAAAAGTAACGAAATGTTGTCACTCATATGTGAAAGCTAAAAACATTTTTAAAAGAAAGATACAACAATCACAACAATACTTTCAAATTTCAAAAGGAAAGAACAGAACTGAGGCTGCCAGAGGTGGAAAAGGGGGAGGTAGGGTTAGCAAGAAATTGTAAAGGATGACAAGAAATGTTTACATTGTGGAAGGTTGGATACATGAATTATTCTGATTTGAGCATCACATATTGCACACAGGTATTGATATTCAACACTGTACCCCACAGATATGTACAATCAATTATGTTTCAATAGATAAAAAAAATACATTAATGAATAAATAAAATTTAAAAATAAATAAATAAAAACAAATGGAAACAAGTGAACTTATCTACATAAGCAGTTGGTATACGACCACAAGGAGAGGAGTTATTTCAAGAGAGTTTATTTTATCTGATGATTGCAATTCATTTTCTCTGGCATGAGGAAACAATGACCATTGTAACGCACTGATAATACAAACTGAATTATGCACAACTAGTAGCAGGTAGCCAAAGAAAACTATCACAACTCAAACGCAACAGTCTGTCTCAATAGCATACAGTTTATAGCCTGTATTTTTCATTCAGGCTAATACAATTGTCCAGTCACTTTCTTCTCTTTTGTATGGTATATCAGTCAGTTTGCCCAGGATACAGCTTGCAAGCTTAGGACCATTCTCCATAGCTGCAATATGTACCTTCTCACCCTTGTACGGTATATCAGAAACTAGGTAAACAACATAGGATGTACTAGAGCAAAACTTCTCACTCACTCTGATCCCCTCCAGAGAAGTAGCCAAGTCATCCATGGTAAGGTGCCTCTCTGAAACCTTAGATTCACCCACTTCTGTGCCAGGTCCTGAATGCACTGCCTTCACACCTGGAAGGATGATGCCATCTCATGGGGAAGGTGCCAGTTTCTCTTCTCCATCTTTATTTACCTAGTAAAGAAAAAGATTTATAGTTCTAACTTCAGTTATCTGGTTATCCTTTCCACAGAGCTATAGAACCTACAGACGCCCATTGTCCATTGATTCACATTAGGAAAAAGAAATGAGCTGTAATTCCCTTTCATCTTGCAGTCCTCATTTCCACCTTCCCAGGCACTTACATTGTTTGGATTGGCCCATGGGGATACTAGATTAAAGGTTCCCCTTGAAAAACAAGGTTCCACTGGGCTCAAGATGAGAAAGAGCAGAGCTTGGTTTGGTAGGCATCTTGACTCTAAGAGAAGGCTCATTTCAAATGAATGTGGGAAAAATATATAGATAGCAAACATTAAATATAAGACCCATTTTTGAACCATTTCGACAAGCTGTGGAATACACTCTAAAAATTCTTCCTTGTCAAACAACAGCAAAGTTGCCCACACAGAAGATCAGTGCTTTCTATACATGTTAGGGTTTGACTGGAACACTCAAATTATATTATCTACACCTCCAAATGTCTTCAATCCTTAGAAAATTACACTGAATAGTGGAAAGTCTATGATCCAAGATGCTGTGGGAGGTTTTGAAGAGGATTAATATGTTTCCTCCCAAACAAACTCTGAGGACCATTAATCTGTCAACATGTGATCCATGAACACAGTTGAAAAACCAGCACATCAAGATCTAACCCTAACCATAACCAAAATCATAACCATAACCTTAAACATAAACTGAACCTTAACCCCCTAGCCTTAACACTAACCCTAACCATAACCCTAACTTTAATTCTAAACCTAAACTTAATCCTAACTCTAACCCATAACCCTGACCCTAAACCCAAATATGACCCAGACCCTAACCGTGACACTAACCCTAACACTAACCCTAACCTTCAACCAGACCTGGACCTTAACCCTAACAGTAACACTAACTATAACACAGATCCTAACCATAAACCTAACCCTAACCCCTAAACCTCACCCTCATGCACACCCTAACCATAATCCTGACCCTGGCCCAGACCCTAACTTTAACCCTGACCCTAACACTGAC
The DNA here is from genome assembly GCF_000696425.1 of Galeopterus variegatus. Lineage (NCBI taxonomy): Eukaryota > Metazoa > Chordata > Mammalia > Dermoptera > Cynocephalidae > Galeopterus > Galeopterus variegatus. The sequence goes on along the minus strand of NW_007727085.1, from coordinate 283,929 downwards.
CCAGACCCTGATCCCTAAACCTAAACCCCTAACCCTAACTCTAATCTGAACCCATAACCCATAACCATAACACCGAATCCTGAAAACCTAACCCCAAACACTGAACCCCAAACCCCAAACCTTAAACCAAAACCCAGAATCCAAAACCCCAAACCCGAACCTCAAACCCTGAACATGAACCCTAACCCAAGCCCAAGACAAACCTTAACCCAAACCCCAACCCTAAACCCGAACCCAAAACCCTAACCATAGCCCTATTGCTAACCCGAACCCTAAACATAGCACAACCACCTAGCCCTACCTAACCCCTAACCCTAACCCCTAACCCCTAGTTCTAACCCCTAATCCCTAACCCTAACCCCTAACCAAAGCCCTAATTCTAACCCTAGCCCTTACCCCTAGCGCTAACCCCTAACCATAGCCCTATTCCTAACCCTACCATTCAACCATAGCCCTTATCCTTTGGAATGTGATTTGACAACAGAAAGTGAGATCTCTCCAGGTTTGTTCTTTTTACTAAAGGTGCTTTGGCTTTTTGGAGTGTTTTCTGGTTCCATAAAAATCTTGGAATTTTCTATTTCTAGGGGGACTTTCAGGTAGATCATGGACTAGATACACCCAGGGCATGTTTCTCCCTCAGAATACCAGAAGAAGCCCACAGCCACCACAACCACCACAGTCACCAGCATCATTGACCATCTTCCCACAGAGCAGCTCAGCCCACTCTCCACCACAGCTGCCAGTAACAGCCCACACCACATGACCCTACCACTGCCACAGCCACCACCATCATGCAGATGATGTGCTGCTGTTACTGTAGCCACTGTGATCATGCAGGCAGCCCTCCACAGCCACTACCACAACCACTGCCACTGTGACTGCCACTGACCACTCAACTACATTGTCATGAGGAAGGTCACCAGCAGATCCCCCAGAAAGAGGTGAGCAAACACTGATCTGTGACCCAGTGCCCTAACACACAGGGGGAATTGCACTCACTCCCCTTCAGTAGTGCACCTGGGGATGGGAGGTATGTGCATAGCCCATGTGAATGCCTTGATCCAGCGAGACAGATGCAGAACCCCTGTAGAGTACAGAAATGCAGGATAGCCAAATAGTGTAAGGAAGAAAATTCCCAGCCACCACCAACCCATCCCCCAAGTGGGGAAGCAAGGATCCAAGAGGAGCCTTAGCCAATAAGAAAAAGGAAAAAGAAACACCACCCAAGGTCACCCATTCAAACTGAAGAGCTCCACTATACCCGAGTGCACCCATCAGAGTCATGGGACTCTAACAGGGGTGCCAGCAAACCCACCCAGGATCACCCACCACAGACAGTGACAGGGCATGCAGGCACTTCTCCCAAGAACTTGAGATCTCACCCATGTCCTTAATGATCCAACACAATGTCACTAACCTCAGCAAGGAATCACTAAGTGCCCCAGTGCCTAGGCCACAGAGGCACTCACATGCAACTCTGACATTGAATATGGTGAAAGTAAATACAGGGAGACTACACTACTGCATCTACATGGAACCAGTACTAAAACACCCTACTCAATAGTCAATGTAAAACATCTACAGGAGGGAGTCTCTCTCCTCAAAAGCCACTCCAGAGTAACAGAAGAAGCAACTGCTCTACCAGATGACCAAACATCAATGTAGGAATACAAGAAATATGGAAAAAACAAATGAACAAAAAACAAAACTACAAGAATAACAAAAACAAGAAAATATGACACCACCAAGGGAATACAATTCTCAAGTACCTGATCCCATGCTGCAGGAAACCCTTGAAATGACTGAAAAGGAATTCTGAGCAACAATCTTAAGGAAACTCAATGATGAACAAGAAGACTCAACTACACAACACAATGAAATGAGAAAAACTATGTAGGATATGAAGGACGAAATTTTCAGAGATAGACACCATAAAACAGAATGTAGCAGAACTGGAACTGAAGGATTCACTTAAAAAAAATTTTTTTAAAAACACAACCAAGAGCTTAAGCAGCAGGCTAGAGTAAGCAGAAGAAATAATTCCTGATCTCAAAATCAATCTGTTATAAATAACTCAGGGGGACAAAAGAAGAAAAGAATTTTTAAAAATGAAGAAAATCTAAGAGGGTTAGCAGACAACATGGGTGTTCTGGAAGGGGGAGGGAAGGAAAAGGAATTGAAAACATCATCAATGAAATAATAGTGGAAACCTTCCCAGGTATTGGGAGAGACAGACTTTCACATCCAGGAGGCTCAAAGACCCTCAAACAGATTCATTCCAAAAACGTCCTCTCTGAGACACGTTATAGTCAAATTAGAAAAAGTCAAAGACAAAGAGAGAATCCTGAAAACAGCAAAAGAAAAAGGTCAGGTCCCCTTCAGCCTAACAGTAGATCTCTCAACCAAAACCTTACAGCCAGAAGAGAATGAGATGGTATATTCAAAATACTAAAAGAAAATAAAAGAAACTGCCAGCCTAGAACTATTCTTAACAAGTCTATCCTTCAGAAATGAAGGAGAAATAGTATATTTCTCAGACAAATAAAATCTGCAGGAGTTCACCACCACATGACCAGCCCTGCAAGAAATCCTCAAGAGAGTCCTGTATCTGGAATCCAAAATCACTATAAATATGTGAGAAAGAACAAAACCCACTGGCAGAGTAGATATGCATATGAGAAAGAGAAAGAAACTATATCTCACCATCTCAGAAAACAACAACAACAACAACAACAAATGAATACTGCAGACAAACAATAAAAGGGAAAGAAAGGAACAAGAGATATTAAAAACATCTTTTTAAAAGATATTTAAAATACCATATAAAAATCAATAAAATGCTAGGAGTAAGACAATACCTTTCAATAACAACCCTAAATGTAAATAGATTAAACTCCCCACTCAAAAGACATAGACTGGATGATTGGATTAAAAAGCTAGACCCAACTTTATGCTGCATACAAGAAACTCACCTCACCTGTGAAGACTCATACAGACTAATAGTGAAGGGATGGAAAAAGATATACCATGCAAATGGAAACCAAAAATGAGCAGAATTAGCTATTCTTATATCAGATAAAATAGATTTAAACCAAAAACCATAAAAAGAGACAAAGTAGGCCATTATATAATGATAAAGGGATCTATCCAGCAAGGAGACATAACAGTCATAAATATGTATGCACCCAACACTGGAGCAGCCAGATATATAAAGCAAACATTATTAGACCTAAAGAGAGAGATAGATCCCAACACAGTAGTAGCAGGGGACCTCAACACACCTATCTCAACATTGGACAGATTATCTAGTCAACGAATCAACAGAGAAACACAGAATTTAAACTACACTTTACACCAGTTGTATTTAGCAGACTTCTGCAGGACATTTCATTGAACAACTATGAATACAATTTCTTCTCTTCTGCACATGGAACATTCTGCAAGGTAGACCATATGTTAGGTCACAAATCAAGTATCAAGAAATTTTTAAAAATTGAAATAACTTCAAATATCTTTTCAGGCAACAAAAAACTAAAACTAGAAACCAATAACAAGTGAAACCCCAGAAACTATACAAATACATGGAAATTAAACATGATCCTGAACGACCTATGGGTCAAAGAAGAAATTAAACAGAAAATCAAAAAATTTCTTGAAGCTAATGAAAATGAAGATACATCATACAAAAACCTGTGGGATACTGCAAAAGCAGTACTAACAGGGAAGTTTATTGCAATAAATGCTTACTTCAAAAGAATAGAAAGACTTCACATGAACAACCTAACATCACACCTCAAAGGATTACAAAAATAAGAACAATCCAATCCCAAAATTAGTAGACAGAAATAATTATGATCGGAGCAGAACTAAATGAAACAGAGACCAAAAACAGACACAAAAGCTCAATGAAACAAAAAGTTGATTTTTTGAGAAGATAATCAAAATAGACAAATAATTATCTAGACTAACTGAAAGAAGAGAGAAGACCCAAATAACAAAAATCAGAAATGAAAAAGGAGACAGTACAACCAATACCACAGAAATACAAAGAATCGTTACGTACTATTATATGCCAACAAATTTGAAAACCTAGAGGAAATGGATATAAATTTCTGGACACATACAAATACCAGGACTGAACCAAGAAGAAATAGAAAACCTGAACAGACCAAATAACAAGCAACAAGATTGAAGGAGTAATAAGCAGTCTCCCAAAAAGAAAAGCCCAGGACTGGATGGCTTTACTGCTGAATTATACCAAACCTTAAAGAGGAATTAATACCAATTCTTTTCAAACTATTCCAATAAACCAAAACAGAGGCCATTCTCCTAAACTCATTATATGAAGCCAGCATCACCCTGATACCCAAACCAGACAAAGATAGAACAACAAAAAAAGAAAACTACAGGTCAATATCCTTGATGAACATAGATGCAAAATTCCTCAAATATTAACAATCAGAATACAGCAATACATCAAAAAGATTATACACCATGATCATGTGGGATTCGTCCCAGGGATGCAAGGATGGCTCAACACATGCAAGTCAATAAATGTGATACACCACATCAATAAAATCAAGGATAAAAACCATATGATTCTCTCACTAGACACAGAAAAAGTATTTGACAAAATTTAATATCCTTTCATGATAAAGATTCTCATCAAGTTAGGTATAGAAAGAAAATATCTCACCACAATAAAAGCCTTATGCAACAAACCTACTGCCAACATAATCCTGACTGGGGAAAAGCTGAAATCCTTTCCTTTAAGAATATGAACAAGACAATGATGCCCTTTCTCATCCCTCATATTTAACACAGTTTTTGAAGTACTAGCCAAAGCAATCATGCAAGAGAAAGAAATAAAGGGCATTGATGGAGTTTGGATGTGTTGTCCTCTCCAAGATTCATGTGGAAATTTGATCTCCAATGTGGCAGTGTTGGAAACTGATTGAGTCATGGGGGTGGATCCCTTATGAATGGATTAATGCTCTACCTGGGGGAGGAGGGGTAGTGAGTGAGTTCTTGCTCTATTAGTTCCCATGAGAGCTGATTGTTTAAAGGACACTGGCACCTCCTCTTGCTTCTCTCTCTTGCTTCCTCTCTCACCATGTGATCTGCTTGTACCAACCAGCTGCCTGCTGCTTTTCCACTATCAGTAGAAGCAGCCTGAGGCTTGGGCCAGATGCAGCTGTCCTGGAATCATAAGCCAAATATACCTCTTTCCTTTATAAATTACCCAGTCTCAGGTATTTCTGTTATAGCAACACAAAACGAACAATAAAAGGCATCCAGATTGGAAAAGAAAAACTTGAATTATCTCTATTTGCAGATGACATAATTCTGTATATAGAAAAACTTGAAGATTCTACCAAAAAGCTCATAGAGCAGATAAACAAATTCTGTAAAGTTGCAGGACACAAAACTCAACATGCAAAAATCAGTAGCATTTTTTTGCTCCAACAGTGAACTAGCAGAAAAAGAAATTAAGAGAGCAAGCCCATTTACAATAGTCACCAAACAAATAAAATAGCTGGTATTCCCAAGGAGGGAATTTAACCAAGTAGGTGGAAGATCTTGACAGCAAGAACTACAAATCACTTCTGAAAGAAATTAAAGAGGATACAAAAACATGGAAGAAAGTTCTATGTTTATGATTGGAAGAATTAACACTGGGAAAATGACTATACTACCCAAAGCAATCTACAGATTCAATGAAATCACCACCACAGAAAGAGGAAAAACAAGGCTAACAATCACATGTACCAACAAAAGACCCCAAATAGCCAAAGCAATCCTGAGCAAAAAAATATAAAGCCAGAGGCACTACACTACCTGATTTCGAATTATATTACAAAGCAATAATAAGCAAAACAGCATGATACTGGCATAAAAACAGACACTTGGACCAATGGAACAGAATAGAAAACCCAGAAATTAACCCACATACTTACAGTCAACTGTCTTCCACAAAGGCACCAAGAACACATTGGGGAAGACTGCCACAATAAATGGTTCTGGGGAAAGTGAACATCCATGTGTGGAAGAATGAAACTAGACCCCCACCTCTTGCCATATACTTAAATGAACTCAAAATGGATTAAAGACTTAATATAAGACCTGAAACTATAAAACTCCTAGAATAAAACATAGGGGAAATACCTCAGGATGCAGGACTGGGCAAAGACTTTATGAATAAGACCCTAAAAGCATAGGTAACAAAAGAAAAAAATAAACAAATGAAATTATATCAAACTAAAAACTTCTGCACAGCAAAGGAAACTATTAACAGAGCAAAAAGACAACCTATAGAATGGAAGGAAATATTTGTAAACTATGCATCCAACAAGTAATTAATATCCAAAATATACAAGTAACTCAAACAACTTCACAGTAAAAAAAAAAAAAAAGTAAACTGATTAAAAATGGGCAAAGGAGTGAATAGGCATTTCTCAAAGGAAGGTATACAAATTGCCAACAGACACATGAAAAAATGCTCAACATCACTCAGCATCAGGGAAATGCAAATCAAAACCACATTGAAATATCGTCTTACCCCAGTTAGACTGGCTATAATCCAAAAGACAGAGAATAACAAATGCTGGTGAGGATACAGAGTAAGGGAAACCTTTCTATAATGTTGATGGGACTGTAAATTAGTGCAGCCATTATGGAAAATAGCATTGAGGTTCCTCAAACTACAGATAGAACTGCCATATGATCCAGAAATCCCACTTCTGGGTATACACCCAGAGGAATGGAAATCATTACATTGAAAGGATAGCTGCACGCCTGTGTTTATTGCTGTTCTATTTACAATAGCCAAGAGTTGTAGCCAACCTAAATGTCCATTGGAAGATGACTGGTTAAGGAAAATGTGGTATATATACACAATGGAATACCACTCAGCCATAAAAAAGAATGAAATTCTGCCATTTGCAGCAACATGGATGAACTTAGAGAAAATTATGTTATGTGGGGCCGGCCCGGTGGCGCACTGCTACATTGCGCCGCTTGGGAGCGTGGTGGTGCTCCCGCCGACGGTTCGGATCCCACATACAGACCGGTTCCCGCTCACTGGCTGAGCGAGATGCAGGCGCAACACTGAGGGTTGCGATCCGTTGCCGGACACGAAAAAAGACAGAAAAAAAAAAAATTATGTTATGTGAAATAAGCCAAGCACATGAAGAGAAATACCATAAGTGGGACTAAAAAAAAAATTTTAAAAGAAAGAAAGAAAGATACAATCATCACAAGTATTTGTTGAACTTTGAAAAGGAGCGACCAGAATTGATGCCACCAGAGGTGAGAAAAGGGGAGGGGGGATAGTGAGAAATTGGTAAAGGGCCCCCCAAAAATGATTACATTGTGTGACATTGAGTGTACAATTATCCTGATTTGAGCATCACATATTGCACATAGGTATTGACATTCAATGCTGCGCCACACAGATATGTACAATCAATTATGTTTCAATTAAAAAGTTAACATAGGGGACAAGTTCTGGGGGGACATTCAATCTAAAGCAGAAACATAACAGATAAAACATTCATCTTTGGGATATGTTAACCATTTACTACTAAAGATCATAAAAGCTCAGTTCCCACATTACACCAGTTTACCAGAAAGCAATACACCTTAACCATTTAACTTTTCCCTTCACAGCATTTCTTTTACAAAACTTTAATTTAGGGCCGGCCCGGTGGCGCACTGCTACAGTGCGCCGCTTGGGAAGCGCGGTGGCGCACCCGCCGAGGGTTCGGATCCCACATACAGACCGGTTCCCGCTCACTGGCTGAGCGAGGTGTGGGAGCAACACCAAGGGTTGCGATCCCGTTGCCGGTCCCGGTCCGGTACGGGCGCGACACTGAGGGTTGCGATCCGTTGCCGGACACGAAAAAAAGACAAAAAGGAAAAAAAAAAAAAGTTAACATAATATGTTACAAAATATGTTCCTTTTTTTCTTATATAAATAATCCCACATTCACATTATGTACAGCAGAATGCTGTTGAGTATTTAAACCACCACTGAATTTCCTTTTTAAGAGAGAAAGTCCTAATCCTTGTAAGTGAACAAATCAGAGTGGAAATTCTGTTTTCATTTTTGAGCAGCAGGAAAGGACAAATAGTTGGGTAACAAGATAAAATTAAATCAGTCATGCTCTTCAATGTCCACTTTTTCACATTTACCTAAAATAAATAAGTGATAAAGAAAAAGCTGTTGATCCAGTAAAAGAAAACAAATGAGGATGACATGGGAGCTTTGTGTTCAGGAGAGCACTGTGGAGAATGTCTGCAGAGGAGCTCCACCATGTAGACACAGTTCCGTGCTCTGTCCATGAGAAACAAAAAATAACAAATCTTGAATGAATACAGCATGACAGTATTCAAATTTACTGGTTTTGCAAGAATGACTATAATACCAATCTTAGTGGTCCAATATCAGTGAATGTATTGCTGTTAAAGAGAAATTATTCTGACACATTAAAACGGTCTGAAAAATTTTATTCAAGACTGTTGAACTAAACTGAATACAGCAAAGACAGGTGTGGATTTATAGTCAATGAGTAGAGTTGGAAGTTCAGGGGATGACACATTACTAAGAGGATAGGGGGATTCTTGCTAAAGGTAGGCCAAGGACTCAGACATCAAAGGTGGGGAGATGCTCACCAAACTGACTTAGCAAGATTCCTTGCTAAAACTGGGCCCAGCAGGCCAAAGGCAGGGCTGCAGGTCAGGATGGATGCCTTGTTGAGAAGAGGGCTCATAAGAGCCTAACTAAAGTTTGATCAAGGAATGAGTCTTTGTCATTAAGATGACCTCAACACAAATAAGCATGCTGATGATTCGGTGGGGGGGGGAAAGAAAGAGGAAAATGTATGTAGGTATTTTGTTTTTGAACCAGGCCCACTTATAATTATTTGGGGTAACAGTTACTGCCTGAAACACAATCTGGCGGGAGGTCATGCTGGAGGAATGTTTTGGGTAACTCTGAATGTAGAGCACTGTTGTACATCCAATAGCATTCACCTCATGCCTAATTTCAAAGGATGGCATTATATTTGGAATGTCACGGTATTAGCCAGAATGAAATGGGTGACAATCAGATCTATGGCTTCTTCTTACTGGGATGAATTAAGAAGGTGTACACATATAGTACATACAGTAATGAAGTCCCCATGAGCCCAATGCCAGTTCAAAAGATGAAGAAAATTCCCCAAATTATGTACTTAAAATCATTATCCTCGTGGCCCTCTTTGATCTTCAAAAGTAGGTTGGCACAACCTAGAAAGATACAATTTGGGTATAAATGTGCAATATGCAATCGAGATCCAAGTGTCAACTGTAAGAGCTTTGTCCTGGGTGATGAACCTATGTTCAGCTACTCCACAACAAACAGTTGTTGAGATCTCTGGAGAAGAGAATGAAGTTTTTGTGTAGAGAGTGAATTTTATATGTTAACAACATTCATTCTTGTCCATATCTTTGGAAATGTTTGGCAGATTATGCAGGGAATTTTGAATATTTTGAGGCAGTTTTCTTTCAAAACATTAGATGATTATTTTAAGTCTTAACCTATAGATTTTAATCCTGATCTTTCTAGAGACATTGCATTAAAATCTTTAACAGTTGAAAACTATACATTCATATTCTTTCAAAAGATTTCATCAATGATGCAAATCTTTTATTATAAATAGTATGGATTTTAACATATCTAATGGATTTTTCATATATCCTTCTGGAGGCAACATCTGAAACTAATTATATTTTGTTTCTTTTATAGCACATTTATTTTTATGCTTTTTATGGTATCATGATATCACATATAATAGACTACATAATAGAAAAGAAAGGCTTAAGGTAGATACTGACATCAAATACAGAAGATCAAACTCAGCATTAAATGAACTCAGCTATTTTATGTTTAGAACTTTGGTATTTATGTTTATTACCTCATTTTCTCTCAACCTCGATCTGGTACTCAGTCAGTCTCTTTTATTTAAAATGTTATCATTTTTCTGACCTTATTTAATTCCTCTTTAGTCTGTTGCATGTTACAGCAAAGTTTCTCTAAAAACTCTACTATAAACCTTCTAAGTTTTACATAAGAAATATATATATATGGTTTTATACAATCAACCTTCTACTTTATTCTATTATCTATTCTATTATAATATTCTACTGTCCAAAACATGATATGAATCCTTATATCTTCAATTATTCTTTGCAGAGAAAGAGGATTTGCCCAAATATTTGTTGATTATTTGATATGTGTGAGACATTTTATATCAATTGTCTTATTTGTTTTACCGAACAAATTTATCAACTACACACCACTATTTTAATTCTAGTTATGAAGTTCTTCTATACTGAGCTTTTGCGGCATCACAATATTGCGGGTTTCCTTCACATTTTTAACCACTGTTTTACCTTTTAACCACTGTTTAACCAAGTCTGCTTTACCTTTCCTGTCTTCCCTAACGTCTTTACGTGGCCTGTGTTTCTGACATCTGTGTTTTCTCTCTTCCGTCTACGTCCTATCCTTGAGCATTTGTCCCGTGACTTTGTCTTCCACATGAACATCCACAATACCAGAGGTGTTAGAATAATAAACAAAATTTTTCAAAAAAAATACCATTTTTTGCTGGTTTTATGCAGTAAATATCTTATCTTCTGCAGCAACACCTGCTGAACTGTCAACTAAAAACTTATCATCAATGAACCATTAGTCTATTTAGAGTTTTTACATCACAATACTTATAATGTCAAATGAAATTTCCCAGCCCCCCACCCCTTCTGCATCCAGTGATATTGCCTTAAATCATGACTTAATAAACTTTCTCCTGGACTAGCTTGATGTCTTCATAAGTGCTTTCCTTGTTTCAGCCAAAGGCTTTGCTTAACTGACCTCTGTTCTCCAACGGCAACAATTGTGTGTTGAAAATAAGACTTTTATTGTATTGCTGCCGTTTTCAAAACTGTGCTTGGACCTGGAAAAGTAATTTTGAATCCGAGTAACTTCTTGTTTGTATGCGAGTAACTTCTTGATTTGTCTCCAGAAATACGTGTGTTGCTTTTTATCAAGTAATCTTCCTCACATTGTATTTTCATTCAATATTGAACTATTAAGTGCTTAAAAAAAAAAGCAACTTACGTTGTGGGAGTATGTGAAGGAGACACAGGAGCAAACCCCATGGCCAAAACTGGGACAACGTGAGGAACAAAATAGATAAAAATATTTGATTATAATCCAAAGTATTAAACAAATATTCATGAGTTCATACTGATAGAAGTAAATTATTTAATATTGAATGAGAGAGAGTAGATAAATCTCCCATGCAGAAGAATACCAGATCATTTCTGTAGACACGCCACCCTCAATGAGAGGCTTCGTAACTACCCATTCCTTGACTGTGGGCTGTACATCGTGACTTCCTTCCAAGGAGTACAGCATGGTAAGGGCCGGGGAGAGTAACTTCATGGTGAAGAAATGTGCCAAACACCGTCTCAGCAAGCTGTTCAAAGTCAACATCAACAGGGACCAGTCATGCCAGTTGTATCTACCCTCGACACAATGTGATGAAAGTGGCACTGCACCTCTGTGACCTTCCTCCCCCAAACCCGTAGCCCTAATCTAACTAGGAGAAAACCACCAGGCAAATTCCAAGAGAAGGACCTTCTACAAAACCCTACCTAGTACTCCTCAATGTCACGGTTTTCAAAAACAAAGAAAATCTGAGAAACTGTGACAGCCAAGGTGAGCCTAAGGGGATGTGATGACTCAACAATATGTTGTGTCCTGGATGGGATCCTGGAACAGAAAAAAATGACATTAGGTAAAAACTAAAGAAATATAAATAAAGTATGTACCTTACTTAATGATTCAGTGTCATTTTAGTTCGTTAATTGTAATAAATGCAACATACTACTTACTGTAAGATGTTGATAATAGGGGAAATGGGTGTCTGGTATATGTGAACTCTTTATGATGTTTTCAATTTTTTTGAAAGCAATTCTGTGTGTCTTGCACCACCTCACTGCTGACCTCGGTAAACAGCCAATACACTCCAACACAGCGATGGCTTCCTACCAAGAGTGCTGGGCCCCAAGTCATGACACCCTTGCTGAATAATGAACACTATGGTTTCAGATAAATCAAAGTTCTGGAGAAGTCAAAAGCTCAAGGATATACCTTAATCCGATCATAAAATAAAGCTGGCATCCTGGTTGATTTGAGAGACCTACACCCCTCATCTAACAAGTTATTACTAGGAGTTTTCCCTGTTACAAAGCCCAAAAGTTTGATGTTCACATTATCTTTGTTAAAATAATAAAAAATAATTTTAAAACAACCCCAAATAAACACATTATCTTCGTTATCTGTCTTCAAGAACTAAGCAGGGAACAGACTCTGTATGACACAACACAGGGCTTTCAGGAACCATTATTTGAACTCGAGTGACTGAGAATGAAGACATCAATGAATCAAGAAGCAAGATTTTTGGAAAACACTTTTTGAGGAGGTATCGTAGAGGACCACCGCGTCAGCACCCTCGGTTTAGAAATAAACGACCTGCGGCCCAGCGAGGGGAGGCGGACTTGGTCCCAGTGCGGTTGCCAGGAAGCGGCTCAACTGGACCCTGGCGCGGAGTTTTCCATCCCCGGACCCCAGTCACCGTCCTTCGTCAAGGCCCAGGCTCCGAAATGCCTGCCCCGGTTTTGCTGGGCTGAGCCTTGGCGTTCACCCGCGAAGAGCAGGACGGAGGGGGATGCGCAGAGAGCGGGGCGAGTGGGGCTGGGCGGACGCGGGGCTCCTCGGACACCGGGACTTCGGGGCCCTGCGTGGGGTCTCCGGCGGGCGTGCAGGGGCCGCGCCGGCACCGCGGGTCCGGGGCAGGAGGCCCCTTTCCTGCCACCTCCCCGAACTCCTCCCACTTCAGTGAAGAGTTGGCTGACTTGGCTTTGGATAACTTGGGTCCTCTCTGTTTTTGACGTCTGCAAAGTCACTGGCAAGACGCAGATGCGCCGCCGCGTCTGTCACGGCGACGTTTTTGTCCTCGGTGCTCTGATACATCTCATGAAACGTAAAGTAGGAATCTGATGCTGACATGAAAACACTTAGATGTTTCTTGTACTTTCTGAAGAAGCTAGATTCATTAAGCATTTTATTACTGAGTTTAAAGAATGTCCTTGGTTACTTTCCATTTTACGAACACTAGGGCGCTAGTGAAAATACACGCCCTTCTTGCACATCCCTACGCCGAGGGGAGCAGTTTCAGATCCAAAACCAGGAGCCCTGGGATGACCTAAACACACAGCTGCCTGGAGAACAAAGAGGCTGTCCCTGGAGCAACGCGTCTCACCTGTGCTCCCGGGTGTGGAAAGAAACAGAGGCATTTCCGTTTACACAACACCCCGCTCCCCAAAGCGCCCGGCGCACGTCACACACACCCACGCCTCCGGCAGAAGTCGCCGTAGGTCGAGGCTCCCGGACACAGGCAGCACCCGCGCAGCCTTCGCGTCCAGGGAGTCGACGCCTATCCGCGTCCTGCGTCCGACCGCAGCGGGTCCTTGCGGATGGGCTGGAACAGACTGTCCCAAGCAGGGTCCTTGCGCAGGCCACCGCGAGAGGCGGCCCGAGCGCTCGGCGCCCTGGCCCGGGCGGGTCCTCTCCGCACCAACGTCCCCGCCCCGCCACGCGCTCAAAGGGCGCCTCGCGGTCCTTGCTCGCGCCCGAGGACGCTTCTCTCCAGACGCCCCGGGGACCTCCCTTCCCAGAGAAAGGGGAGCTCTGCGGCGCGGACGCCGCGTGAGAAGGGAGTCGGCTGGAAGTCTGGGTATTTTATTGACCGAAGGACACACGGAGAGAAGGGTTCGCTCGTGGGGACAAGGACTTCTCCCAACTCCTTCCAAGTGACTCCTCCGTCGTCCACTGTCGCGCGGGCTTCCAGATTAGCCTAGTGTTGTCCCTACTCGCGAGTGTCGCGCACACCTACAGATGGGGAAGCCAATATTTGTCTAGACAGAAAGCCCCCACAGGGGGAAACCGTCCGATCTTGAGCCCCCCGGGGGCAAACCGACGGATCTCGCGCCGCAGCTCCTAACGCTTCAGCGCGAGGCCCGCGCCCGGCGACCCCCTCAGACGTGCGTCTCGGCCGCCGGCAGCTCCAGGATCCCGCGCCTCCCGCCGCCGAGCCCCTTCGCCTTCCCTTCCTAGAAGGAGGTCGGTGCAGACTCTTCCAGGGTCCGGCTCCCGGCGGGCGCAGGGGGCGGCGCCTGGCGGGCGGTGGGTCTGCTTGGTCACGCGGGGAGGAGGCGACTAGCTGCGTGCCGGGTGGGGCGCGCCCGGACCTCCGGGCCGGGGACCTCCGGCTGTGCGTCCCGGGGCGTGGACCGGGACCCGAAGGCGGCCTTCCCGGCGGGGGTGGCCCCACCTTCCCACCCTGCCGGGCGCTGGGAGGCTGCGCCCCCGGCCCACGCCGAAGGGGCCACGTCCTGCGCCCCCTTTGTGCTGCCGGGACGGTACAGCGGGCGGGCGGTGGGTCTGCTTGGTCACGCGGGGAGGAGGCGACTAGCTGCGTGCCGGGTGGGGCGCGCCCGGACCTCCGGGCCGGGGACCTCCGGCTGTGCGTCCCGGGGCGTGGACCGGGACCCGAAGGCGGCCTTCCCGGCGGGGGTGGCCCCACCTTCCCACCCTGCCGGGCGCTGGGAGGCTGCGCCCCCGGCCCACGCCGAAGGGGCCACGTCCTGCGCCCCCTTTGTGCTGCCGGGAGGGGAGGTGGCCGCCTGCAGACACCATGCTGTCCACCGGGGGCAAGTACGCCGTGAAGAAGAGAAAAAAGCCGGTGCGGAAGAGGTACGTGGGGCCCAAGCGCATCTGGGGTCGAGGGTTTGGAGTGGGGGAAGGTGTGGCAGTGGCTGTGGCCGGGCTGACAAACCCTGCGTCTTCCCGCGGGCCCCGAGCCCGGGCCGGTCCCCCAGTCGGTGGCCCTCCCTAGCGGCTGGAGTTGGGGAGTATCGAATCCTGAGGCCCCCGCGTCCCCTGACAACCAGGGTATCAAACGCCCAGTTAACTGGCCTGGAGAGGATGGATTTCATTTGAAGATCCCCTGCCCTCACCCCTGAAAACGCCGCAGGGGAGTTTTAACCGTGACAGTACGAAGCCTCGTTCAGGCCTGGATCGGCCTGGGGTCGCTCGCTCTCTGGGAAGGACGAGCCAGGGTCTCCGGGGTTTTTCGTCCTGCGTCTCCTCTACCCCGCGCGGCGGACCAGGGCTGGGTTTCCAGGGTGAGCACAGAGGCAGGGTTGGGGGTGCCGAAGTCACGGCTCAGGAACTGGGAGAAAAGGGTCTGGCATGTATGGGCAGCCCCCACCCCATTTAAAGACAGGGACGCAAAGGCCCAGCGGGGTGGAGGATCCCGGCGGGTGTGCGCCCCGCCCCCGCACTCACCGATGCCCTAGGACTGGCCCAGCGACCTGTGTGGGGACGGGTGGCGGGGGGGCGACTCTTCTGAGGACAAGTAAATTGTAAGTCCTGTGGAGGACAGAGTCCTTGGACCCCAGATCCGTTGGTGCCGGGAGTAGCGGCACGAAACCGGGCGACGAGGGCTGCGCCAGACCCCTCCGCCCCCCAGGCCTGGCTGCGAGAGCCGACTCCAGAGCTCCAGACCCTGGAAACCCTCCCGAGAGTCGCGGAGATCGCGCCCTACGCAAGGTTCTCAGTGCCCGAAGGCCGGTCTATGAGAAATTTCCAAAAGATCTCAAGATATCAATTCTAATTGCATTTAGTTTAAAATATATAAAACGCCATGAGAGAAGCCAGATGCAATAGGGCAAATGCTGCATGGTTTCATATGTGAAAAATCCAGAATAGGTAAATCCACAGAGACTGAGAGTAGATCAGCGGTAGCCAGGGGCAGGGGGGACAGGGAGCGGGGAAGTGACTACTGATGAGTGGGGGGATTCCTTTGGGGCACGAAAAGGTTCTGGAACTGAATAGTGATGATGGTTACACAACGTTGTGAGTGTACTTAACGCCACTGAATTGTACACTTTAAAGGGTAGAATTTTTATGTGTATTTTACCATAATCATAAAATACTATGAAATTTTTCGGCCGGAGCACGGATATCCCAGAACCACGCCCATCAGGAGAAGATTCTGTTCCAGGGCAATGAAACCAGTAATCGCCGGTTAACTGGAAAAGATGTGTAACACGGGAGATCGTTAAGAGTGTTACCAATGCCTGAAATATTTCATTGTAACTGAAAACTTCAATGTATACCAATTTGTCAAACTGGTGATGCTGGTTGGGGTCCTCTTCCATTTCATTGCATATGTCGCACCCACAATGTTCCGTCTGCCGTCTAGAGACGCTTGTATAACAATCTAGATTCTGCGGTCTAGACTGAAACAACGTTCTCCCACGTGACACTTCTCTTGCCAACACCTAATTCAATGGCAACTTTTTTTTCCTGCAACCAGACTTCACTGAGTCTTTCCAAAGCACAGTTTTCTTAGAAACAACCTTTTCTCTTTGCTCTCATTTCACTAATAATTATAACAAGAAGAGCTGAGATAAAAAGGTCTGGGGACATTTGGCGGCGGTTCTGAGTTAGCACACACAGCTCACCTGGTGGGAAGAAAGCCCCAGGTGTCTGGGAGTCCAGCCCTCTCTCCAGCTGCAGTTGTCCCTGGTTTGCAACCTCAGGACCCGACAGCACTGGTTGATGGCCGACTGAGTTAAGTGGTGGTGGGTCAGTCAAGAGGCATCTAGTGTAATCACCATTCTTCTCATTCGCAAATGCTTTACACTCTTGCTTTCAGAATCATTCCAAATGTATTGTTTTATTTGATCCTCAGGCAGCCTAAGAGATAAGGACTTCTATTGTTATCCGCATTTTACTCCCGGGGCAAGGAGGCGGGGTGGTGAGTTGGCAGCGTTCTTTGCCCAGCAGGAGCACCCTTGGACCAGGGTCTTTTGCTTGGGAGGCTGGCCTCATCCCCAGCCCCTACTGTGGCTGCGTCGCAGTCCAGCTGGAGAAGGCCAAGGCAGGCCTCATCGGACAGTGTCGCCTGGGTTATGGCCAGTGTGGTAAACAGCGCTCCATGGGCTCCTGTGACTTAGAGACGGGGGGGTGGGGTGGGGGGGATAGTCAAAGCCCCCTCCCTTTCCCTCCTCTCAGCCAGCAGATCCTCCCCACTGCAACCCAGCTTCTGGGAAGGATCTGCCGGCCAAGGGGCGGGGAGGGGGCTAATCTCACATGGCACCTGCCCCAGCCACATCCTCCATGTCTGGCTCTCTCCTGCCTGCTGTAAAACACCACACGTAAAACATTGTGCCAGTTTTGTGGAGGGTTGTTAACAATTTTAGTACGTGTGTTCTGTCTTTGTATGATGTAGAAATGTGGATGACATTTTACATTTGAAAGAATTAGGGCACTGGAAGATGTAACTAACTTCAAAGGACTTTGGGTGGAATTATTTGTTAAATCTGCATAAACTGCTTTGAAGCAGAGCCCTGGGGAGGTTTGTAGAGCAGAAAGTGTGTATCTAGCACCTGCGCACAAGGCTGTCTTTTCAAATGCTCTGGAGACGTCTGCTGCCCCTTATCATCATCCAGGAGACGGTGCTGGTGCGTGGTGGCCTCCTGCTCAGTCTGCTGTTGAAATCAGGCCCTTCAGTGATACTTAGAATTTGAGTCCTGGTGTTTTTACTGCCAAACTTCCTTACAAGAATTTGCTGCATTTTAAGAGAGAACTTGAGGCTAGATAGAGGCAGCCTCCTCTGATCTCTGGCTCCTGCCAGAGATCTGAATCGTGTGTGGCTTGTGAACTGCTGTGATACAGACAGAGGGGCACTTGGTTTCACTCACCATCAAGCATTTTTCCACATGAAGTGCTCTTGCTATTTTTTTCCTTAAGCCAGAAAAACTATAATGTGACTCTGTTTTCTAACTTTCACATATGCTTCCAGTTTTCTTGTTAAACAGGGATGTTTCTTTATAATAGAAGCATCTCTGCAGCAGTTTCCCTTTGAGTGGCACTAAAACAACCTTGTTTTTCATAGTAGGTAAGGGACTCATTCTTGTAACATATTTTCTCATCAAACCCTTAGAATTTGTGCACATAGCAGCAATGGGAGCTGGATTTGCTCATCAAAACAAACATGTGTCCCCTTCCACAAGAGGAGAAGTGTGAGGCTTGTGCCAGGGAAGATCCTCCTCCCATAGGGGAGGTTTTGAACCAGGAGAAGTGGGAGATTGTAGTGCAGACATCAGACTTGGCTGCCTGTCCCCACAGGTTTGGTCTTCCTTCGTAGGGTAGGCTAAAGGTGAGAGCAGGTGTGTGCATTGGGTGCAAGGACTCAGGGTGGCTCTGAGGCCTCTCAGCACCTGGTCCTCAGGGAGGAACATTGAGCCATAATGAGTGCTCTTGTTTTCAGTTTCATGTTTCTTTTGGTAAATTTAGAAATTGCTTTGAGCTAAGCTTTCCAGCTTGGCAGGTTTCTTTAGTCACACTGCATAGAGAACAAGCTGTAACTAACATGACCTCAAGTGGAAGCCAGCACCAGCCCTACGACCCTCTGGTGCAAAGGAGATGCATGTCTGCTCCTGGTACAGAGGACCTCACTGGAGGGGTGAGGATCTTGTGCAAAACATGCTTCTCTGCCATCAAAACAAGGCGGCCACAGGGGTGGATACTGACCTCACTCTAGACAATGAGACCCAAGTGGAAGTCTGCTGGGAGTCCTGGGAAGGCATCTGCTCCCCTGCTGCAAGGGGATGGGCGTAGCCGGGCAGCCCCCTCTGCCCGGGATGCAGATGCAATACCACAGCTGCAGCCACATGGCAGCCATGAGGCAGGAAGATAAGAGCCAACATGCTGAGAATGGCAGGCATGAGGAAAGGGGAGCAGATGGAAAGTTCACTCACTCACTCATCTGACAGATGCCTCTGAGCACTGACTCTGCCAATGCTGCTCTAGGCGAGGGGTCCAGCAAAGAACAAAACAGAAACCCAACCTCATGTAGCTTACACCCTAGAGGGGAGATAAATAAGCAAAACAAACACATGTCAGGACATGACACAGGCCACCTGGGGAGGAGCATTCCAGGCAGGGGGATGTGATACAAAGGCCCTGAGGTGGGCTCAGCTTGGGGTGAAGCTGGAGCTGAGTGCATGGGGGTCAGAGACAAGGGCTTGGGGTGAGAGTATACGAGGTCTGAGCAGGGGCTGGTGGTGCAGGATCATTCTGGCTGCTGTAGGGAGAGAGATGGAGATGAGGACGGAAGAGAAGAGGACAGCAAGGGGCTTCGTGAGGTTCTGGAGAGGTCCCAGTGGCCTGGGCTGGGGGATCCACAGCAGGTGGGGAGTTGAAGGAAATGCAGGCAGGATTGGCTGAGCAATTGGATATGGGGTGTGAGGAAAGAAAGGGTTCGAATGACAGCAAGGTGTGGCCTGAACACATTCCCTGAGGTGACATCTGCCCTTGCACATCTCACAAGAGTGCAAATTTAGCATGTTCAAAGGTAAGGTGGAATCTCCCTCATTCCCCTCCCCCACCCAGGCCTGTGGGGAGGCCTGGAGTCTGCCCAGCTTTACCGTATCTGTGGCTGCTGTCATCCGTCCACGGCTCTGTGCAGCATTCCTGGGCGATTCTCTATTTTGGCTCTCACCTCTTGTGGCTTGTTCTCCATCCTGTAGCAGAACATCTCTTTTTTCTTTAACTGTGTTAAAATACACATAACATGTTTATTTATTTTTAGCTCCCACAAATAAATGAGAACATGTGATATTTCTTGGGAGGGGAGAAAGGGAGGGGGAAAGAGGAAGGGTAAAGGGACACAAAAATCAACTGCAATGTATATTGAGAAGTTTAAATAAATAAAT
Organism: Galeopterus variegatus; assembly: GCF_000696425.1. Classification (NCBI taxonomy): domain Eukaryota; kingdom Metazoa; phylum Chordata; class Mammalia; order Dermoptera; family Cynocephalidae; genus Galeopterus; species Galeopterus variegatus. Next base: position 264,036 of record NW_007727085.1, on the reverse strand, counting down.
AAATAAATAAAAATACACATAAAATTCACCATTTTAACCATCTTACAGAGTACAATTCAGTGGCATTTAGCACACTTACAATGCTGTGTGACTGTCATCATTGTTCAGGTCCAGAATCACCCAAAAGGAAACCCTGTACCCATTAAGCAGTCACTCCCCATTCCCGAAGCCGAAGTGTCTTCTAAGAGAGGAAAGTAGAGTGCTTCCCTCCAGCAGCTCCTCAGATCCACCTAGAAATGAAGCTGGAGCTCCTCCCTTCACTGGGGGCAGCCCCACCACCCCTCCCATTCTTCAGTTCCTCAGGACACCATGCAGAGCTTTTGTGGCGAGGTGGCCCACGTCCTCGAGCCCCCCTCCACTCCAGTGTCTCCTCTGTGACTCTGCAGCACCCCCACATCAAGTCTGCCCCAGCCTCTAGCAGCGCTCACCAAATATTGATATATTTATGTATGTATATTTACATGGGACAAAGGTTGGGAGAGTGTGCATCAAAAGATTAACAGCTGTCATTTCCAGTGATGAGCTTTTTAAAATTTATTTTAACTTCTCAATATACACTGTAGTTGATTTTCATGACCCTTTACCCATTCCTCTTCCCCCCTCCCTGTCTCCTCTCCCCCCCCACATCATATCTGTTCACTTGTCTTAACAAGTTCAAGGAATTGTTGTGATTGTTGTGTCTTCTTCCCCCCCCCACACCCTTTATTTCTTTGTTTATTTATTTATTTATTTTTAGCTCCCACAAATATGTGAGAACTTGTGGTATTTCTCTTTCTGTGTCTGACTTGTTTCACTTAATATAATTTTCTCTAAGTCCATCCATGTTGTTGCAAATGGTAGTATTTCACTCTTTTTTATAGAAGAGTAGAATTCCATGGTGTAGATATACCACAGTTTCCTTATCCAGTCATCCGATGATGGACATTTGGGCTGGTTCCAACTGTTAGCTATTGTAAATAGTGCTGCAATAAACATGGGAGTACAGGTATCCCTTCAACTTGATGATTTCCAGTCCTCTGGGTATATTCCCAGCAGCGGAATAGCTGGGTCATATGGTAGATCTATCTGCAATTGTTTGAGGAACATCAATACCATTTTCCACAGAGGCTGCACCATTTTGCAGCCCCACCAACAGTGGATGAGAGTTCCTTTTTCTCCACAACCTCGTCAGCACTTATCATTCTCAGTCTTTGGATATTAGCCTTCCTGACTGGAGTGAGATGGTATCTCAGTGTGGTTTTGACTTGCATTTCCTGGGTGCTGAGTGATATTGAGCATTTTTTCATGTGTCTGTTGGCCATTCATATATCTTCCTTTGAGAAATGCCTATTCAGCTCCTTTGCCCATTTTTTAATTGGGTTATTTGTCCTTTTGCTGTTAAGCTGTTTGAGTTTCTTGTATATTCCAGATATCAATCTTTGTCAGATATATATTCTGCAAATATTTTCTCCCACTCTGTTGGTTGTCTTCTCACTCTGTTGATTGTTTCTTTTGCTGTGCAGAAGCTTTTTAGTTCGATATAATCCCATTTGTTTATTCTTCCTTTAGTTGTCTGTGCTTTCAGGGCCCTATTCATGAAGTCTGTAGCCACTCTTACTTCCTGGAGTGTTTTTCCTATGCTTTCTTTAAGAAGTTTTAGTGTTTCAGGATGTATATTTAATTCTTTAATCCATTTTGAGTTGATTTTGGTACATGGTGAGAGGTATGGGTCTAGTTTCATTCTCCTACATATGAATATCCATTTTTCTCAGCACCATTTGCTAAAGAGACAGTCTCTTCCGCAGTGTGTACACTTGGTGCCTTTGTCAAAGATCAGATGGCTGTAGGTGTGTGGGTTGATTTCTGGGTTCTCTATTATATTCCATTGATCCATGTGTCTGTTTTCATGCTAATGCCATGCTATTTTGGTTATTATAGCTTTGTAATATAAAGTCAGGTAGTATTATGCCTCCAGCTTTATTTTTTTGGATCAGGATTGCTTGGCTATTTGTGGTCTTTTGTTATTCCATATAAATGTCTGGATAGTTTTTTTCCATTTCTGAGAAAAATGGCATTGGAATTTTGATGGAGATTGCATTTAATCTGTAGATCACTTTGGGTAATATGGACATTTTCACAATGTTAATTCTTCCAATCCAAGAGCATGGGATATCTTTCCATCTTCTTGTGTCCTCTTTAATTTCTCTCAACAGTGGTTTGTAGTTTTCTTTGTAAAGATTTTTCACATCCTTGGTTAACTTTATTCCTAAGTATTTTATTTTTTTGGTGGCTATTGTAAATTGGCTAGCTTTCTTGATTTCTTTTTCTGTATGTTCACTATTGGAGTCTAGAAATGCTACTGATTTTTGTGTGTTGATTTTGTATCCTGCAACTTTGCTGAAATCATTTATCAACCTGTAAGAGTTTTTTTGTAGAGGCTTTAGGCTGTTCAATGTGCAGGATCATGTCATCTGCAAACAGGGACAGTTTGATTTCATCTTTTCCAATCTGGATGCCCTTTATTTCCTTCTCTTCTCTGACTGCTGTGGCTAGTACTTCCAACACTATGTTGAATAGGAGTGGTGAGAGTGGGCATCCTTGTCTAGCTCCTGTTCTTAAGGGAAAAGCTTTAAGCTTTTCGCCATTCAGGATGATATTGGCAGTGGGTTTATCATATATGGCTTTAATTATGTTGAGATACTTTCCATCTATACCTAACCTATAGAGACTCTTTATCATGAATGAATGTTGAATTTGGTCAAATGCCTTTTCAGCATCTATAGAGATGATCATATGGTTTTTGTCTTTGCTTTTATTGATGTGGTGTATCACATTTCTTGATTTGCATATGTTGAACCAACCTTGCATCCCGGGGGTGAATTCCACTGCCAAAATTATCATGGTGGATAATTTTGTGTATGTGTTGCTGTATTCCATTAGCTAGTATTTTATTGAGGATTTTTGCATCTATATTCATCAAGGATATTGGCCTGTAGTTTTCTATTTTTGATGCACATTTGTCTGGTTTTGGTATCAGGGTGATGTTTGCCTCATAGAATGAGTTTGGGAGTTTTGCGTCTGTTTCAATCTTTTGGAATAGTTTGTAGAGAATTGATATCAGTTCCTCTCTGAAGGTTTGGTAGAACTCTTCAGTGAACCCATCCGGTCCTGGGCTTTTCTTTGTTGGGAGCCTTCTGATAACAGATTCAATCTCTGTTATTGTTATTAGTCTGTTCAGATTTTCTATATCTTCTTGGCTCAGTTTTGGTAGTTTGTATGTGTCCAGAAATTTATCCATTTCCTCCAGATTTTCAAATTTGTTGGCATGTAGTTGTTTATAGTAATTTCTAATGATTCCTTGTACATCTGAGGTATCAGTTGTAATATCACCTTTTTCATTTCTAATTTTTGTTATTTGGGTCTTCTCTCTTCTTAGCCTTGCTAAAGGTTTGTCCATTTTATCTATCTTTTCCAAAAAACAACTTTTTGTGTCATTGGCCTTTTGTATCATTTTTTGGTTTCTATTTCATTTCGTTCTACTCTGATCTTAATTATTTCTTTCCATCTACTAACTTAGGGTTTGGATTGGTCTTGTTTTTCTAGATCTTTAAGGTGAAGTGTTAGGTTGTTTATTTGCAATCTTTCTATTCTTCTGAATTAAGCATTTAATGTGATAAATCTCCCCCTTAGTACTGCTTTTGCAGTATCCCACAGGTTTTGGTATGATGTGTCATTATTTTCATTAGTTTCAAGAAATTTTTTGATTTCCTATTTAATTTCTTCTTAGACCTATATGTCATTAAGTAGAATGTTGTTTAATTTCCATGTGTTTGTATAGTTTCTAGAGTTTCTTTTGTTATTGATTTCTAATTTTAATCCATTTTGATCTGAAAAAATACATGGAATAATTCCAAGTATTTGAATTTGTTGAGACTTGCTTTGTGACCTAACATGTGATCTATCCTGGAGAATGTTTCATGTGCTGATGAGAAGAATAAAAATTCTGAGGTTGTTGGATGGAATGTTCTGTAGATATCTGCCAAGTCCAATTGGTCTAAAGTGTTTAGATCTTGTGTTTCTTTATTGATTTTTTGCCTAGATGATCTGTCCAATGTTGAGAATGGGGTGTTCAGGTCCCCCACTATTATGGTGTTAGTATCTATCTCTTTCTTTAGATCTAATAGTGTTTTCTTTATAAATCTGGCTGCTCCAACATTGGGTGTGTATATATTTATGATTGTTATGTCTTCTCGATGGATAGATCCTTTTATCATTATATAGTGGCCTTCTTTATCTCTTTTTATGGTTTTTGCTTTAAAGTTTTTTTTATCTGATATAAGAATAGCTACTACAGCTATTTTTTCATTTCTAATTGCATGATATATCTTTTTACATCCTTTCACTCTTAGTCTATGTGTGTCTTTGTAGGTGAGGTGAGTCTCTTGAAGGCAGCATATTGTTGGGTCCATCTTTTTAATCCAGTCAGTCAGTCTGTGTCTTTTGAGTGGGGAATTTAATCCCTTTACATTTAGAGTTATTACTGAAAGATGTTGATTTAGTCTTAGAATTTTATTGATTTTTGTTTAGATGTCTTAAGTATATTTTTTTCCTTTACTTCTGATTTTCTGTTTGTCTTCTGTATTTGTTGGTTTCTTGGGATGGTAGATAAACTTTTTTTTTCTTTATTGTTAGCATTTTAGTTTTACTGGTAGGCTTTGTTCCTTCTTGAGTATTCATGGCAGTGATGGTTGTTTTTCAGGTACCAAACCCAGTAATTCCTTGAGAATTTCTTGTAAGGCTGGTTGTGTGGTAGTGAACTCTCACAGTTTTTGATTGTCTGAGAAATATAGTATTTGTCCTTCATTTCAGAAGGATAGCCTTGCTGGATAAAGTATTTTTGGCTGGCAATTTTTGTCCATTAGTATTTTGAATATATCATCCCATCCTTTTCTGGCTTTTAGGGTTCCTGATGAAAAGTCTGATGTTAGTCTGATTGGGACTCCCTTACACGTGACCTGCCACTTCTCTCTTGTAGCTTTTAAGATTCTCTTTTTGTCTTTGAGTTTTGCCAGTTTGGCTACAACATGTCTTGGAGAGGACCTTTTTGGGTTGAATATGTTTGGGGATCTTTGGGCCTCCCGAATCTGAAGATCTGCGACTTGCCCTATACCTGGGAAGTTTTCTGCTCTTATTCTGTTGAATATGTTTTCAATGCCATTTCCTTTTTCCTCCTCTTCTGGAATACCCATGATTTGGATATTTGAGCACTTAAGGTTGTCTGTTATCTCTCTTAGATTTTCTTCAATTTTTAAAATTCTTTTTTCTGGTCTGCCTGTGTTGATTCCAACAGCCTGTCTTCAAGGCCAGAAATTCTCTCTTCTGCTTATTCTAGCCTGCTGGTTAGACTCTCTGTTGTGTTTTTTATTTCATTGAAGAATCCTTCAGCTCCATAAGCTCTGCTACATTCTTTCTCAGGGCATTGATTTCTTTGTACATTTCATCTTTCAGATTCTGTATTTTTTTCTCATTTCATTGTGTTGTCTAAGTGAGTTTTCTTGTATTTCGTTTAGGCTCCTTAGAATTGTTGCTCTAAATTCTTTGTCAGTCATTTCAAGGACTTCCTATTCTATAGGATCTAGTGCTTGAGAGTTATTATTTTCCTTTGGTGGTGATGTACTTTCTTAATTTTTCATATTTCTGGTATCTTTCCTTTGGTGTTTAGTCATTGTGGCAGGGGGTATCACAGTCCACTCGTTCCACCCTGATGTCTGGCCCGGATCCTGAAGGGACTGCCAATTCTGGGCAGCAGGAACTAGCCTGGGCTGGGGGGTCCCATGGTGCCTGCCTGTTCTGGAATGGTTGGCTCACGGTGTTTGGGTCCAGCAGCTCTCGGTCCTCTCTGGGTGGTGGGCACTGGCCTGGGCTGGGGGTCACATGGCACCTGCCTTTCCATCATGGCTGACTTGGGGCATGTAGGCCCAGTGGCTCTCGGGCCTCTCTAAACAGAGGGGAATGACCTGGGCTGGCAGTCCCATGGCACCTGCCTTTTGTGGTGCAACTGACTCATGCATGTGGGTGCAGCAGTTCTCAGACCTCTCTGGGCAGCAGGCGTTAGATTGGGCTGGGGGTCCCACAGTGTGTGGCTCCTGCCTGTTCCAGTGCAGATCTTGGGCTTCCTGTTGTTGCTTTTTAACAGTTGCAGATAGGTTGACTTGTGGGAGAAAGCAATGCTAGGAACCATCTACTCTGCCATCTTGACCAGAAGCCCCAGTGATGAACTTTTGAGTAATTGTGCTTGAATTAAAATTTTTAAAATGGTCAGGCAAGAGATGAGTTCTAAAAAGAAAGACAAACAGCCAAATGAAGATGATACTAACACACATACACAAACACCATCAACAAAATTAAGATGTAAATAAAATTTGCAAAATGTGTGATAAAGGATTAATATCCTTAGTATAAAAATAGCTGCTACAAAATGATGAAAAAATGATGAACATCTTGATTGAAAAAATGGGCAAAGGCATTAACAGGCAATTCACAAACAAATGGCCAATAACCACATGAAAAACATTATTAGTAGTTAAATAAATGAAAAACAAGCAAATGTGAGATACTCTCTTTACATTGATAACAGAAGTTCCCATGCACAACCGATAGGAAGGCATCTGGTACTGTGGAAAACTATTTAGCAGTGTCTGCTAAATCTGGCCCTTCAGACACATTCTCAGTTTGAGCAAAACAGAAATGAATACACACGTTCACCAAGAGACATGCTCAAGAGTGTCGTGATGCAGGCCACCAGGCAGATGAACATGGGAGCAACACCTGTTCTGCAGTAGAATACTACAGAGCAACACACGTGAAAACACTGCTGCTACATGCAAAACACAGGCAGATTTCTCAGACATGACTCTGGGCAAAAGGAGCCAGCCACCAGCAAGCATGTGCTGGGCAATTTCCTTCCTGCCATGTTTGCAAATGACAAAATTAATCCACATAACAGGAGTCAGGATGGCAGTGACCTTGGGGAGGAGGGAATGTCTAGAGGGTCCTGGCACCATGAATGTGTTGACATTATGAACATTTAGATCTGGTGCATTTTTAAATGATGTTTTAAATTGATAGCTCCTGATTTTTTTAGATTAGGGAGGAGCTGTCACTTTCAAATTTGTGGCTTGTCTTTAAATTCTCTTCATAGCATTTTCGATGAACAAAAGTTCTTAATTTAATCCATTTGAATTTATTAATCTGTTCCTTTATGGTTAGAACTTTTTTGTCTTGCCTAAAATATCTTTCCCTACTATGAAATCATAAAGACAGTCCCCTATACTATCTACTGAAAGTTTCAGTTTGGCTGTTCACATTTTAAGCCATGGTCCATGTGAAGTGGTTTTTTGGTATGGTGTGATGAAAATCACATTTATGTTTTTTTCCTTTTTTTTTTTTCGTTAAATTTTTATTTTGTCAATATACAATGTACTTGATTATTATGGCCCATCACCGACACCTCCCTCTCTCCTCCCTTTCTCCCCTCCCCCCCAAGAATGTCCTTTCCGTTTGCTTGTTGTAACAACTTCATAAAAGTATAGTTGTTAGGGCCGGCCGGGTGGCGCACTGGATAGTGCGCCGCTTGGGAAGCGCGGCGGNAGAGTTTTTTAATAGATGATTTGGGCTGTTCGATTATGTTTTTTTCCAATGTGAAAAACCAATTGTGCTAGCACAGTCACTGACAAGTCCAGCTGTTACAGGGCACACTCAGCTCCTGGATGAGGCTCCCCCAAATTTGATACCAGCCATACAGGTCAGGCTGCCTGCCTCCAAAAGACAAATGTGGGTGAAAATGGAAGTCAGCTTTTATTAAGGAACACCAGTGACCTGAGGAGAGATGTTGGGCTGACCCATCTCTCGGGGAAACCTGAAGGAGAACAGGCAGGCTAAAGCCATCTCCAAGACTCAGGTTTACTGAGGGGTTTTGAAGAGGGGGGAGGAGGGAATGGAAGGCGGAAATGAAAAGCAGGAGGGAGGGGATGTGAGCTGTGGGGGCTTCATGGAAGGCCTCGGGTGCGAGGTCCTGCCAAGGCTCAGTCTGGTTTCTGCTCCCATCCTCGCTGTTGTCTCAGGTCCTGCTGGAGAAGTGGAGTCAGTACAGCTTTACTGACATCTTCCTTGGTTTCCCAGGGTCTGGATAGTACGTGTAAGTCTGCAGCTCCAGGCTGACTGGAGAACAACTTTGCATTTATGAAAATAATATCATCCTGCCCCTTAACCAACGTTCAAAATATCAAGTAACCATGGGAAAAGAGGGCACTCAGAGAAATGCATGCCAAGAAAAAGAAGACTGTGTCCTTTTAAAATCTTTTAGAGCCCATGCCGTTTTAGGTCCAATGTGGAGTCCTGCTCACTCCAACATAGCCTTTCTCTGGACCTACCATTTCACACTCTGTCTTAAATCAGGTCTCCCTTGATGCACGGCTGTGTTCCCAGGTAGCAGATCCAACTTCAGACCATGTTCACTGCTATAGCTTTGCAGTAAATCTTTACCTCCTCCCTATGTTTCTTCAGGAATGTCTGACTCTTGACGTCTGCTCATCCATATTAACTTTAGAACCACCTTCTCAGTTCCATAAAAGACATATGCACACGCACACAAAACAAAACAAAGCCTTTGGGGATTTTGAATGAAATTGAGTTGAATCTGCAAATCTCTTTGGGAAAATCAGCATCTCTACTATGTTGAGAAGCATGCTCTATCTCCATTGTCAGGTCTTTTTAATATCTGTCTTTAAATTTTATAAATTTCTCTGTATAGGTCTTACATATCTTATATTTACTCCTAAACATTTTATATTTTATGGAATTTTAAAGAGTATATTTTTTGAAATTCATTTTCCAGTTGATTGTTGCTGGTATATAAGAGTTCAATAGTTTTCTGAATATTGACTTTTTTAACCAGTAACTTTATAAAGCCCTCATATCAATTCCAATAATATATCTATGTACTAATTTGCTAGGGCTTCCCTAGCAAAGTACCACAGACTGGGAGGCTTAAACAACAGAAATCCATCTTCTCACAGTTCTCAACACTGGAAGTCTGAGATAAGGTGTGGCAGGGTTGGTTTTTCCTAAGACCCCAACAGAAATCCATTTTCTCACAGTTCTCAACACTGGAAGTCTGAGATAAGGTGTGGCAGGGTTGGTTTTTCCTAAGACCTCTTTCCTTGGCTTGCAGACAACCACTTTCTACCAGTGTCCTCACATGGTTGTCCTCTGCGTGTGTCTGTGTCTGGTTCTCACCCTGTGTGTCCAGATTTTCTCTTCTTATAAACACAGCAGTCAGATTGACCCACCCTCAGGGCCTTGCTGTAACTTTAAATTATCTGCAAATACAGTCGCATTCTGAAGTATTTGAGTACAGGCTTCAAAATATGAATTTGGGGAAGAACACACAATTCAGCCCATAATAACCGACAAATCTATGCAGAGCGCTCGTTCTCAAAGAGCGGTTCCAGGACAGCAGCATTTGTTAGAAAGGCAAATTGTGCAGCCGCACCCCAGACCTCCTGAACTGTGGGGCGGGGCTCCAGGCCCTGCAGGTGAGACCCACATGCAGAACAGCTGAGAAGCCTTGGTAGAGCCATACACTCTATTGATGGCTGCTTTTCCTTTTCCATTTCAACCTTTATGTCTTAATCCCTTTGTGTTGCTATAACAAAATGCCACAGACCAGGTAATTTATAAAGAACAAGGAAGTCCCAGGTCAAGGCACTGGCACTTGGTGCTGTTGAGGGCCTTCGTCCCACATCCTCATGTGGTTGGAGGGACAAAAGGAGCAAAAGGGAGAAGTGCTGTGTCCTCATGAGGTGAGGGAGGGGAGACAGCACCCACGCCCCCAGCCCATATGAGGGCCTCATCTCCCCTTGGGAGCGCCACCCTCGTGACTTAATCGCCTCCTCCAGGCCCCACTCTTAATACTATCTCAATGGAGATTAAGTTTTAACACGAATTTGGGGGACATTCAGACCCTTAGCACCTTTTATTTTTCTTCTCTTAATGAACTGGTTGAGTCCTTCACATAATGTTGAAACCAGTGCATGGCCAGCATTCTTGTGAGCTTGGTTTCAAAGCGTATGTTTGCAGTATTTTTATCATTAACTGTGCTACTTTCTGTGAGTTTTTCCTATGTGCCCTTTGTAGGTTAGGGGTTCCCTTCTATTTCAAGTTGCTAAGATTTTTATTATTATTATTATTATTAAGGATGTCAAATTTTATCAAATGCTTTTCTTTTATCTTTTGTGGCAATCATATTTTTTTCTTTAATCTTTTAATACAGTGAATCACATTAATGATTTTCTTTCTTTCTTTTTTTTTTTTTTTTGTCTTTTTTC
>NW_007727085.1:246800-252669 GCF_000696425.1 Galeopterus variegatus | reverse complement strand
CGGGAACCGGTCTGTATGTGGGATCCGAACCCTCGGCGGGAGCACCGTCGCGCTCCCAAGCGGCGCACTGTGCGCCACCGGGCTGGCCCACATTAATGATTTTCTAATGTTAAACCAAAATTGAATCCTGAGATAAGGTCTCTCTGATCACAATGTACTGTATTCTCTACATCACTGGGTTTGGTTTGGTATTTCTAAATGTATGATTCAACATCTGTGTTTGTGAGACTGGCCTGTACTTTTTACTTATCGAACTACTCTTGTTAGGTTTGGGAGTCAAGATTCTGCTGGCCTCATAAAAATGATTTGGAGATATTTCCCCTTTTCTTTCCTCTGCATTTATTTAAATTTGGGACTTTGTATTCATTGGATATTTGGTAGAAATCACCTTTTAAACATCTAAGCCTAGGGTATTCTTCGTGGGAAAAATGTTTTTAATTTCTTCTTATTTCCCAGTTTTTAGATATGTTTACATATTGAGAAATGGTCGGATCTTTAGTAAACCGATAAGTTAAAAAAAAAAAGTCAAGATACGTAACATCTCCACCACTCCCCAGAAACAATCTGGGATACGATTTCTAGCATCATAGGTTGGTTTCGACTAATATATAATTACTGTAAATAGAACTGTGTGGTATCTACTCTTTGTGTCTGGCTTCTGTAACAACTGAGACTTACCTGTGTCATTGCAGGTATCCGTAGTTTGTTACTTTTCATGACCAAGTAGTAGTCTATTCATAAAATGAATAGACCAGGGGTTTTGTAGCCATTTTTCTGTAGTTAGAAATCTGAGCTGACTCCAGTTTGGGGCTATTATGAATAAAGTGCTATAAATAATCTCATATGAAGTTTTTGTGAACATAGCTTCATTTCATTCCAATAAGTATCTAGGAGAGGAATTGCTAGGTCAAGTTTAACATTTTAAGAAACTGTGAAATAGTTTTTCAATGAATGAGAGTTCCAGTCACTCCAAATCCCCACCCATATTTAGTATTGTCAATCTTTTTAATTTTTGCCATTCTAGTATGTGTGTGCAGGTATCTTATCTTAATTTGCACTTCTCTGATGAATTATGATATTGATTATGATGTCATGTGCTTTTTGGCCATTAGTATATCTTCTTAAGTGAAGTGTCTATTCAAAATATTTTCCCACTTCTAATCAGTTTGTCAAAGTCCTTTATATATTCTAGATACAGTTCCTTTGTCACCTATATATGTTGCAGAGTCTTTCTCCCAGTCTGTGGCTTGCCTATTCAGTTTCTTAATTTTTTGAAGTGCACTTCATTGATTTCTTTTTCTGTTATGGTTAGTGCTGTTTGTGACCTAAGAAGTCTTTTCATACCGCAAGTCTGTGAAATTTTTCTCCTTTTAATGTCTGCAGGATCTGTATTTGTCTCCCCTTTTTCTTTTCTGTCAGTAATTTGCATTTTCTGTTTTGGGAGAAGGAATTGCTGCAGCTGGATGACTGTTGATTTTGTTGATATTTTCAAAGCTCTTGGTTTCTTTAATTTCCACTCTTGTTTGCTCATTTTCTGTCTCATTGCTCCGCTTTTATCTTTAATATTCCTTTCCTTCTACATACTTTAGGCTTAGTTTGCTCTTGCTTTTCTAGCTTCTTAAGGTGAAAGCTCAGATCATTTATTGTACAACTCTTTTCTCATAGAAGTAAAGCTATAATTTCCCTCTTACACATTGCTGTAACTGCACCCCTTGTTTTGGCGTGTCATCCTTCAGTGCCATTCAGATACTTTCTTATTGCTTTCTTTGATCCATGAGTTAATGTGTTAACTATCAAATATTTGAATATTTTCCAGATATCTTTTTGTTATTGATTCCTAAATCTGATTGTGATCTGAGAATATATTTTGTATGGTTTCAATTCATTTCAATGTATTCAGACTTGTTTTATAATCCAGCATAGGATCAACCTTGGTGAATTTCCATGTGTGCATGAAAAAATCTGTATTCTGCTGTTGCTGGATGTAGTGTTCTGTAAGTATCAGTCACATTAGCTAGGCAGGTAGGGCAGTTCAGGTCTTGTATACCCTTGATTTTCTAACAATTTGCTCTATCAGTTACTGAGCAATAAGGGTTGAACTTCCCAACTCTGACTATGGGTCTATCTATTTCTCCTTTCAGTTCCGTCAGTTTTTTCTTCACATATTTTGAAACTCTGCTATTAAATGCATATGTATTTAGGATAGTTATGACCTTTTTATTATGATGAAAATATCCTTCTTTACTTCTGGTTATATTACTAACCTTCAAGTCTTCTTTGTCTGATGGTATAGCCACTCCAGCTTTCTTATGATTTATGTGGACATGGTATGTGTTTTTCAATCCATTTGCTCTTATTCAGTCTGTGTCTTTACACTTAAATTGCATTTCTTCTAGACACCATAACATGGGGTCTTGCTTTTTTATCCAGTCTGATATTCTTTGCTCTTTTACATTTTTGTAATTATCGATATAGTTGAGATTAAGTCTGCCATCTTGCTATTTTCCCATTTCCTCTTTTCCCACCTTCCTTTGGACAATATTTTTCGTATATCATGTATCTCCTTATGTAATTTATTAACTATACTTCTTCTTTATTTTTCAGTGATTTTCTAAGTTTACAATGTAAATCTTTGACAAGTTACTGTCTACATTCAAGTAATATTAAACCACTTCATGGATAATGTGAGCGCCTTATAACAATGTGCTTCCACGTCCCCTCCCATCCTTCCTGTGATTGTTTTCATACAGTTTACTTCTGAGTATGTTATGAACTCCATAATACAATGCTATTAGTTTTTCTTTAAGCAGTCAGTTATCTTTTGAATAAATTAAAACCAATAAAAATGTTTTATATTTATTCTCATTTTTATCATCTACAACATTCTTCATTCTTTCCTGTAGATCTACATTTCCATCTATTATAATTTTCCTTCTTTTTACAAAACACTTATTGTAGTTCAGGTCTTCAGGAGACACACTCTTTAAGCTTTTGTTTGTCTGAAAATGTCTTTCCTTTGCTCTCACTTTTGAAGGATCTTTCTCTGCATATGCGGTTGTGGGCTCGTGACTTCCTTCCTTTGTGTACATCTAGGACGTCATCCCATTGTCTTCTGGCTCACATTTTCTTGGGTAAGAAGTTAGCATTCAGTCTTATTTTTATTCATCTGTATGTAATGTGTATGTGTTTGGGGGGGGGGTTGGCTGTTTTCAAGATTTTTCTCTGGTTTTCAGCAATTTGATTATGACATGCCTTGGTCTGGTGTGGGTGTCCATGTGCCCACACATGCTTATCCTGCTTTCAGTTTGTTGAGCATCTCAGATGTCTGTGTTTGCTGTGTCCACCAAATTCGGAAAATGTTCAGCCATTGATCTCTCCAATATCTTTTGCCTCCTCCCCTTTCTGGAGCTCTAATTACGTGTACATTGGACAACCTGGTGTTGTTCACAGGGCATTGAGGCTCTGTTCACTTTTTTTTTGCAGTCTTTTTTCTTTCCGTGCTTCAGTCTGGATAATTTCCATTGCTATGTCTTCAAGTTGACCTGAACTTTTCTTCTGTAAAGTCTACTCTGTTGTCAAGATCATACCATGAATTTTTCATTTCAGATGTTGTGTTTTTCATCTTTAGAAGCTCCATTTGATTTCTCTAGAGACTCCCATGTTTCTCCTCATGACATCATGTGTATCTTTAAATCCTTGAGTGCCGGTATCACAGGTGTTTTAACATCTTTGCTTATTGCATCACATCATTTCTGAGTTTAATTGGCTAATTTTTCTCTCATTATAAGTCATATTTTCCTGCTTCTTTTCATGTCTAGTGCTTTTTGATTGGATGGTGGATGCTGGGAATGTTATACTGTCTGGATTTTACCTTCTTTCAAAGACTGTCAATCTCTCCCTCTGTCTCCCTCTCTCTCTCTCTCTCTCTCTCTCTCTCTCTCTCTCTCTCCCTCCCTCTCTCTCTCTCTCTCTCTCTCTCTCACACACACACACACACACACACACACACACTGAGCCCCAGGAGAGGAGGGGACTGCCTCTTCCCTGTCACAGGAATCCCGAATGTCTCCTCTCACCTTCCTGGGCATGACCTCAAACAGCTCTGGAGGGCTCACTCTCTGGCACATTCTGACCCTGTGATCCATTATTTGAAAGATCCTGCCCCTCNTGCCCACACATGCTTATCCTGCTTTCAGTTTGTTGAGCATCTCAGATGTCTGTGTTTGCTGTGTCCACCAAATTCGGAAAATGTTCAGCCATTGATCTCTCCAATATCTTTTGCCTCCTCCCCTTTCTGGAGCTCTAATTACGTGTACATTGGACAACCTGGTGTTGTTCACAGGGCATTGAGGCTCTGTTCACTTTTTTTTTGCAGTCTTTTTTCTTTCCGTGCTTCAGTCTGGATAATTTCCATTGCTATGTCTTCAAGTTGACCTGAACTTTTCTTCTGTAAAGTCTACTCTGTTGTCAAGATCATACCATGAATTTTTCATTTCAGATGTTGTGTTTTTCATCTTTAGAAGCTCCATTTGATTTCTCTAGAGACTCCCATGTTTCTCCTCATGACATCATGTGTATCTTTAAATCCTTGAGTGCGGGTATCACAGGTGTTTTAACATCTTTGCTTATTGCATCACATCATTTCTGAGTTTAATTGGCTAATTTTTCTCTCATTATAAGTCATATTTTCCTGCTTCTTTTCATGTCTATTGCTTTTTGATTGGATGGTGGATGCTGGGAATGTTATACCGTCTGGATTTTACCTTCTTTCAAAGACTGTTGATCTCTCCCTCTCTCGCTCTCTCTCACACACACACACACACACTGAGCCCCAGGAGAGGAGGGGACTGCCTCTTCCCTGTCACAGGAATCCCGAATGTCTCCTCTCACCTTCCTGGGCATGACCTCAAACAGCTCTGGAGGGCTCACTCTCTGGCACATTCTGACCCTGTGATCCATTATTTGAAAGATCCTGCCCCTCTCCTGGGGTAGAATCAGACCCCAGGCCTATGTGTCTCTCCAGCTCCTTTTAGGGGGAATGGTGGTGGAGGTGGAAATAACATACAGCTCTCTTCCAAGGAAAGTGCTTCACAAAATCCTTTCCTGGCCCTTTTCTATACTGCTCAGTGTGGGGCTGAGAGTCATCAAACTGGTTCTTGAAATTTCTCTGTTACACTCACACCCTAGAATAGTGTTAACTCAGTTGGAAGTTGCCATCTTAATATCCTATTACAAAAGGTGCACATACATTGAGCACCTACTGTGTACTGGCCCAGGATGGATGTTTACTGCACAACAGCCCTAAGAGATGGGACTGTCAGTGCCTTTTATAAGTGAGGTAAAAAATTTCATTCTTTTTTATCTTAATTTACCAATATACAATATAGTTGATTTTCATGTCCCTTTATCAATTCCTCCTTTTCTGCCCTCCCTCTCCCCTCTCCCATCATCATATCTGTTCACTTGTCTTAACAAAATCAAGGAATTGTGATTGTTTCGTCTTCTCCCCTCCCCCCATTCATTTGTATACTTATTTATTTATTTTTATGAGCTCCCACAAATAAGTGAGAACATGCGATATTTCTCTTTCTGTGCCTGGCTTGTTTCACTTAATATAATTTTCTCTAAGTCCATCCATGTTGCTGCAGATGGTAGTATTTCTTTTTTTTTTTATATAGCAAAGTAGTATTCCATTGTGTAGATTTACCACATTTTCCTTATCCACTTATCCAATGATGGGCATTTAGGCTGGTTCTTGGCTATTGTAAATAGAGCTGCGATAAACATTGGAGTACAGGTGTCCCTTCAGCAGGATGATTTCCATTCCTCTGGGTATATTCCCAGCAGTGGAATAGCTGGGTCATATGGT
>NW_007727085.1:242824-245236 GCF_000696425.1 Galeopterus variegatus | reverse complement strand
TGTGCTTTGGGGGTCATATTCATAAAGTCTGTACCCACTCCTACTTCCTGGAGTGTTTCCCTATGTTTTCTTTAAGAAATTTTATTGTTTCAGGACATTTATTTAAATCTTTACTCCATTTTGAGTTGATTTTGGTACATGGTGAGAGGTACGGGTCTAGTTTCATTCTCCTACATATGAATGTCCAATTTTCCCAGCACCATATACTGAAGAGGCAGTTTCTTCCTCAGTGTGTGGTCTTGGAGCCTCTGCCAAAGATCAGATGGCTGTAGATGCATGGGTTGATTTCTGGATTCTCTATTCTGTTCCATTGGTCTCTGTGTCTGATTTTTTGCCAGTACCATGCTGTTTTGGTTACTATCACTTTGTAGTATAGTTCAAAGTCAGGTAGTGTTATGTTTCTGGCTTTATTTATTTATTTTTGCTCAGGATTGCTTTGGCTATATGTGGACTTTTGTTCTTCCTTATGAATATTAGGATTGCTTTTTCCAATTTTGAGAAAAATGTCATTGGAATGTTGACGGGGATTGCACTGAGTCTGTAGATCACTTTGGGTAGTATGGACATTTTCACAATGTTAATTCTTCCAATCCAAGAGCATGAGATATCTTTCCATCTTCATGTGTCCTCTTTAATTTCTCTCAACAGTGGTTTGTAGTTCTCATCATAGAGATTTTTCACACTCTTGGTTAAATTTATTCCTAGGTATTCTATTTTTTTGGTGGCTATTGTAAATGGACTAGCTTTTTTGATTTCTTTTTCTGCATGTTCACTGTTGGAGTCTAGAAATGCTACTGATTTTTGTGTGTTGATTTTGTATCCTGCAACTTTGCTGAAATCATTTATCAACCTGTAAGAGTTTTTTTGTAGAGTCTTTATGCTGTTCTATATATAGGCTCATGTCATCTGCAAACAGGGACAGTTTGACTTCATGTTTTCCAATCTGGATGCCTTTTATTTCCTTCTNTCTACAAACAGGGACAGTTTGACTTCATGTTTTCCAATCTGGATGCCTTTTATTTCCTTCTTTTCTGTGATTGCTCTAGCTAGTACTTCCAACACTGTGTTGAATAAGAGTGGTGAGAGTGGGCATCCTTGTCTTGTTCCTGTTCTTAAGGCTTTCAATTTTTCTCCATTTAGGATGGTATTGGCAGTGGGTTTGTTATATATGGATTTAACTGTGTTGAGATACTTTCCTCCTATACCCAATTTATAGTCTTTACCATGAACAAATGTTGAATTTTGTCAAATATTTTTTCAGTGTCTATAGAGATGATCACACGGTTTTTGTCTTTGCTTTTATTGATGTGGTGTATCACATTTTTTGATTTGCATACGTTGAACCAACCTTGCATTCCTGGGATGAATCCCACTTGATCATGGCATATAATTTCATGTATTTGTTGCTGTATTCTATTAGCTAGTATTTTATTGAGGATTTTTGCATCTATATTCATCAACGACATTGGCCTGTAGTTTTCTTTTTTTATTGTTATCTTTGTCTGGTTTTGGTATCAGGGTGATGTTTGCTTCACAGAATGAGTGGCCTCTGCTTCAGTTTTTTGGAATAGTTTGTAGAGAATTGGTATTAATTTTTGTTTAAAGCTTTGGTAGAATTCTGCAGTGAAGCCATCTCATCCTGGGCTTTTCTTTGTTGGGAGACTGCTGATAACCACTTCAATCTCTTTGATTTTATTGGTCTGTTCAGATTTTCTATGTCTTCTTGGCTTAGTCTTGATAGTTTGTTTATGTGTGTCCAGAAATTTATCCATTTCCTCCAGATTTTCAAATTTGTTGGCATATAGCTGTTTATAGTAGTCTGCAATGATTCCTTGGATTTCTGAAGTATTGGTTGTAATATCACCATTTTCATTTCTAATTTTTGTGTGTCTTCTCTCTTCTTTTTTTATTTAGCCTTGCTAATGGTTTGTCAATTTTATCTTTTCAAAAAACCAACTTTTTGTTTCATTGATCTGTTGTGTCATTTTTGGGGTCTCTATTTCATTTAGTTCTGCTCTGATCTTAATTACTTCTTTCCAGTTAATAATTTGGGGATTGGATTGTTCTTGTTTTTCTAGTTCTTTGAGATGTAGTGTTGTTTATTTGAAATCTTTCTATTCTTTTGATGTAGCATTTATTGCAATAAACTTCCTTCTTAGTACTGCTTTTGTAGTATCCCACAGATTTTGGTATGATGTGTCTTTACTTTCATTAGTTTCAAGAAATCTTTTGATTTCCTGTTTAATTTCTTCTTGGACCCATAGGTCATTCAGGAGCATATTGTTTAATTTCCATGCATTTGTATAGTTTCCAGAGTTTTGCTTATTATCAATTTGTAGTTTTAATCCATTGTGGTCTGAAAAGATACTTGAAATGATTTCAGTTTTTTTTTTTTTTTTTTTTGTCTTTTTT
>NW_007727085.1:239815-241936 GCF_000696425.1 Galeopterus variegatus | reverse complement strand
TTAGCCTTGCTAATGGTTTGTCAATTTTATCTTTTCAAAAAACCAACTTTTTGTTTCATTGATCTGTTGTGTCATTCTTTGCATTTCTATTTCATTTCGTTCTACTCTGATCTTCATTATTTCTTTCCGTCTACTAACTTTGGGTTTGGATTGTTCTTGCTTTTCTAATTCTTTAAGGTAAAGTGTTAGGTTGTTTACTTGCCTTCTTTCCATTCTTCTGAAGTAAGCATTTAGTGCAATAAATTTCCCCCTTAGTACTGCTTTTGCAGTATCCTACAGGTTTTGGTATGATGTGTCATTATCTTCACTAGTTTCAATAAATTTTTTGATGTTTTGTTTAATTTCTTCTTGGACCCATATGTCATTAAGTAGAACAATTTTTACTTTCCATGTATTTGTATAGTTTCCAGAGTTTTGTTTGTTATTGGTTTCTAATTTTAATCCACTGTGGTCTGAAAAAATACATAAAATAATTCCAACTTTTTTGAATTTGTTGAGACTTGATTTGTGACCTAACATCCTGGAGAATGTTCCATGTGCTGAAGAGAAGAATGAATATTCTGATGTTGTTGGATGAAATGTTCTCTGTATATATCGGCCAAGTCCAATTGGTCTAAAGTGTTATTTAGGTCTTGTGTTTCTCTGTTGATTTTTTGCCTAGATGATCTGTCCAGTGTGGAGAGTGGGGAGTTCAGATCCCCAACTATTATGGTATCAGTGTCCATTTCTTTCTTTAGGTCTGTAAATATGCCTGCTCCAATGTTGGGTACATAAATATTTATGATTGTTATGTCTTCTTGTTGGATATATCCTTTTATCATTATACAGTGGCCTTCTTAATCTTTTTCATGTTTTTTAGTTTAAAGTCTATTTTATCTGATATAAGAATAGCTACTACAGCTATTTTTTCATTTCTAATTGCATGGTATATCGTTATCCATCCTTTCACTCTTAGTCTATGTGTGTCTTTACAGGTGAGGTGGGTCTCTTGAAAGCATCATATTGTTGGGTCCACCTTTTAAATCCAATCAGTCAGTCTGTGTCTTTTGAGTGGAGAATTGTTATATTAACAATTATTATTGAAAGGTATTGATTTACTCCTGGCATTATATTGATTTCTGTTTGGATGTTTTAAATATCTTTTGTTCCTTTNTTGAAAGGTATTGATTTACTCCTGGCATTATATTGATTTCTGTTTGGATGTTTTAAATATCTTTTGTTCCTTTCTTTCTGATTTACTGATTGTTTTCTCCACTATCCCAAGAAATTGTCTTCTCTGTTTGTTGGTTTCCTGGGATAGTGGATAAACTTTTCTTTTTCTCTTTATTGTTGACATTTTATTTTAATGATGGGTTTTGTTCTATCTTGAGTATTCATGGTAATGGTGGTTGTTTTTCAGGTACCAGACCCAGTACTCCCTTGAGAATTTCTTGTTAGGCTGGTCGTGTGGTAGCAAACTCCCACAGGTTTTGCTTGTCTAGGAAATACACTATTTGTCCTTCATTTCAGAAGGATAGCCTTGCTGGGTAAAGTATTCTTGGCTGGCAATTTTTGTCTTTTAGTATTTTTAATATATCATCCCATTCTCTTCTAGCTTTTAGGGTTTCTGATGAGAAGTCTGATGTTAGTCTGATAGGGGTTCCCTTATATGTGACTTGACACTTCTCTCTTGCAGCTTTTAAGATTCTCTGTCTTTGGGTTTTGCCAATTCAACTATAACATGTCTTTGAGAGGACCTTTTTAGGTTGAATATGTTGGGAGATCTTTGAGCTTCCTGTACCTGAAGATCCGTATCTCTCCCTATACCTGTGAAGTTTTCTGCTATTATTTTGTCGAATATGTTTTCAATGCCATTTCCTTTTCCTTCCCCTCTGGAATACCCATGATTCGGATATTGGAGTGCTTGAGGTTGTTTATTTTCTCTCTTAGATTTTCTTCAAGTTTTTAAATTCTTTTTTCTTTTTTTTGTCCCCTGTGTTATTTTTAACAAGCCATCTTCAAGGTCAGATATTCTCTCTTCTGCTTGATCTAGCCTACTGGTTAAGCTTTCTGTTGTGTTCTTTATTTTGTTGAATGAATCCTTCAGCTCCACAAGCTCTACTACATTCTTTTTCAGGGCAT
>NW_007727085.1:224236-238396 GCF_000696425.1 Galeopterus variegatus | reverse complement strand
AGCATTTGTCTTCTAAATGCTTGACCTTTTAAAAATTGTACCTTTTTTAATGTTTTGATCGTGCTTGGCTCTCTAGAGAGTGATACTGTGCTTTCTTGGGGGTTTAATAATGGAAGTAGCTTTAACTGTGCTTCTCGGGAGAACTAACTTCTCATGAGCATATCTGAAACAACCACAACATCCCAGTCCCTGGGCCAGTGCTGGCCTCAAGGTACAAGGGTGGGGCTGCCAGGCACACAGTCCCAAAGGACAGCCTCCAGCAGCTGTCCTTTCAAGGGCACACTTGAAACCTTTTATTTCCTCTACAGGAAATATGGAAGTTCTTGAAAGTGAAACCTATAGGAGAATCCCGTAAGAATAAAGATAGATGAATGATAGAGTGACAGAAACCTCCCAGGAATTATTCCTTCCTGCATATCGATGGGAGATTGGAGAGATGGATGGGTGTAACACATATTTATACACGTTTGTGTGTACATCTGGAGTGAGATGATGTATATGTGTGCATATACATGTTTACGTGTGTGTATTCACACACAGAGAGGAAAAGAGAAGAGTGTGCACACGTATTGATACATATTTAAAAAGAGAGAGCACACACGTGTAGAGATACATTTAGGGGTGTGTGTGTGAGAGAGAGCGTGTGCATGTGCTCAATTCTTAGTAAACCATGATGTCTTAAATGGAGTTTCCATCTCCTCAGTCTCAGTTGTGGTATAATGACTTTCTAATTTAAAAAATGCATAGGGAAGCAAATGCTCTGGCCAGGGGACAGTGGGAGGGTGGCCTGTCCATCACACAGGGTGCTGCAGCTGCTTGTGAAGGAGCCTCCTGGGCGCCCCAGGCCCAGGGTGAGGAGAGCGGCGAGGGCAGAGCCAGGCCTCGAGGACAGGCAGGGCCTGAAACTACAGCACAGAACACCACGGGTCCGGGCTCACAGTGTCCTGCACGGCATGGGAACCCCGGGGGGTGATACAGGAGTGAAACTGCAGAGGCAGGTGGGACAGTGATCGCTTTTCTCTTTCCCCCCAGTCCTAAGCCACCGCCTCCAGAGGGAGCCAAGTCCAACCCTTCTAAAAGGCACCGGGACCGGCTGAATCAAGAGCTGAGCAAACTCACCAACCTGCTGCCCTTCCCGGAGGACGTGCGGGCCAGGCTCGACAAGCTGTCCATCCTCAGGCTGATCGTGGGCTACCTGAAGGTGAAGGGCTACTTCGCAGGTGAGCGCGGCGGGGAGTGGCGACGCCGGCCTGCGGGCGGGGGTCCCGCAGGGGCCACCGCGGGCGGGCGGGCTCGGCCCCTCCGGGTCAGGCTGCCGTGCACGGCCTGTCGCCTGGCTCTGTTCTTCCGGCTGGGCTTTTGCTCCTTTTGCTTTGTCATTGCTTCTGAGAATCCACGTGTTCCTCCACCTTGTGGAACGTTGGTCCGAACAATGGGCCCATTTTTCTGAATCTAGGGTGTGAACTAGGGTATCATTTCTTCCTGTCTTCTTGAAAACGTATTCTTCTACAATTCTCTACCACACAATGGCACCACCTGTTCTCCCTTCTCCCACTAGCTCATTAGCCGTGTCTTTGCTTAAAGACAGCTCATTTTAACGTGTTCGTGTTTGTGAGAACGGAACTTGTGTGAGTGACGCTGAACGCGAGGGGGGGGAGGGTGGCCTCTGCGTCCCCTGAAAGGTCCCTCGGGCTGGCCGAGCCCTGGGAAGGGGTCAAGAGAGGAGACTCTGGACCTGAACACAGGGTAAAAACGGTCACAGTGCTCTTGTGGAATTTGTTTTAATTTGGAAGAAGTTTCAGAATTGCTGGACATTTGGGGGAAATGTCAATAATAAGACGGTCAACTGAGAAAAGTAGGTTCCCGAGTAGGCCTTATCTCTGGAAATCTTTTTTTAAGAAACCTTCCTCCGGCTTTGCTCCAGCAGCAGCGGCCTGCTCTCTGTTGGGACCCCCATCTGCCTGGCCTCACTCCTGCACAAGCAACTTCCTTCAGTGTGGACAAACTGCCTTCATCAGAAAATGTCTTTATTTCACCTTTATTTTTTCCTCGAAGTTGTATTATGAAAGATTTCAAACACATAAAAGGGTTAGAATTTTACGGTGAACACTCATATGCCCACCAATTAGATTCTAGAAGGAACATTTTATTACGCTCTTGTTTTATCATGTGCCCAGCTAGCTACAGCATTGTTCTTAAAGGATGTTTTGCTGGATACAGAATCCCGTGTTGGTTTTTTCTCTCAATACTTTTAATGTGTCCCTCCATTATCTCCCGCCGTGCGCTGCTCTGGATGAAAGGTAAGTATTGCTCCTACCGATGTTCCCCTGTACACGATATGCCTCTTAAGATTTCTTTATTCATTTTCGGTTTCCAGCAGTTTCGGTGTGGTTTTCTGTGTGTTTTGTTGACTGAGACTCACAGAGCTTCTTAGATGTGGATTTATCTTTTTCATCAAATTTGATGAACTTTCAACCACCACTTTTTTCTGACTTTTCTCTCCTCTCCGTGTGGAACTCAAGTTACATATATTTTAGATTGCTTGATACTGTCCCACAGGTCACAGGTGCTCTGTTCAGTTTTTTCCTTCAGTTTTTTCACCTCTGCTTTATTTTGGATAATTTCCTTTGACTTGTCCCCGGTTTACCAATCCTTTCTTCTGTAAGTGTTCATCTTGCTATTAAGCCTATTAAATGTATTTTTTATTTCAGGTATTGTATTTTTTAGATCAAGTTTCTCTCTTTGGTTCTTTTTTATGCTTTCCATTTCTCTGCTGAGCTTTCATTTACAGGATCAATTGCACTTTGAGTATTAGGTCAAGAGCTTTGCAATCCAATTGGGTAGCTATTAGCCATATAGAGTTACTTAAATTTAAATTTATATCAATTAAAATGAAGTATGATTTAAAATTTAGCTCTTTGGTCGCACCAGCCATATTTTCACAGCTCAGAAGCCACATGTGGCTAGTGGCCTCACGATGGACAGCAAATGCTGAGCATTTCAGCTGTCACGTTGGACCTCACTGGCCTCTCTTTGCAGTTATCTTCCAACTCGTCTAAAACAGTGACACGTCTTCCTCTGTCCTTGTCTCCTCTTTGCCATTACGAGTGGCAAATGGAAAATTCTCAACTCTCCACTATGTTTAATGAAATATAGAAACAGGCCTCGGCGATGGTGTCGTTTCTTCCTTTACATCTTCTTGAGTAAGACTTTGGCAGCAAGAAAACTGAAGCATTCTCAACTCTCCACTATGTTTAATGAAATATAGAAACAGGCCTCGGCGATGGTGTCGTTTTTTCCTTTACATCTTCTTGAGTAAGACTTTGGCAGCAAGAAAACTGAAGGAGGACACGAAGGGATGCAGATTTCCCTATTCCACTATCTCTCTGTGTTCTGTCGTTCTTCCATTTTCTTATTATTTTAGTCTTTTGGCAAAGCTGAGAATCCTTAATGATGAATTTTGGAACAGTTCTAAGAATGATGAAATAGCAAAATGTTTCAAGAGTTAAAAAACAAATGAAATTACTAAGATTCAGTACTGTATCTTAGATTTATATTAGGGTCAAGTGGACTCATATGATCATTTCAAGGCAGAATAAATTTCATCCTATTTTTAAAATGTCAATTTATCTTTTTTCTTTGGAAGACCTCTAATAAAGACTAAAAATTATGACATATTAATCTTTAAAATTGCTACAGCTTCTGAAGAAAGAAACTACAAAACTAAAATTGGATCCAGTTGACCCTGATAATACACTGAGGACTGTGAAACTGTGCTGATCGCACAGTGATAAACGCAGAAAAGCAACAACCGTTCAATCATGCGGAGTAGGGACGCGGGTGTCCACCAGTGGCCAGACAACGTGTGAGGTGGTGGCCGGGGGCTGAGGAGAATGGGGTGGGGAATAGCTGACTAGTAGGCACCTGCTTTTCTTTTGGGGCGATGACAGTGTTTTGGAACTAAACAGAGGTGGTGGTTGCACAACATTGTAAATGTACTAAATGCCACAGAACCCTCCACTATAAAATGGTTGATCTTATGTCAATTCCACCTAAATTTTTAAAAACACACATTCAAAGCCTTTTTTCTCCCAAAACCCTTGTAGGGGACCCAGAGGCTCAGTGGAGCCAGGTGAAACCAGGGTGGTGCCAAGGAGCCTGCCTTGTTCAGCTCCGTGGGCCTCACGGTCATTTGGCGCCTTCCGTGATGAGGTGACAGGCATCTCTTAACACCTTGGGCAGTTATGTCATCACCCAGGGGTGGAGTTAAGGACACTTTTGAGTGGATCTGCTGGCTCTCCTCAAGTGACACCTGCTGTGAGCCAGGCCGACGCACACCGCCCGCTCCCCTTCTGCTCTCCGTCTGGCCACCAACACAGCCCTTTCTTCCTCAGTGATGTCCTCTCAGTCCACAAGCACCTGCCAAGCAAGAGGGGCCAGGGCATTCCTGACAAAGCCAAGTCCATCCTCAGGGAGCCCTGACTCAGGGCAGACACAGCATCAACCTGCCCTCAAGGGAGCAGGGTTCCCAGAGGATGGTGCTTGGGGACACAGGGGACAGGACTTATCCCCCTCAGCTGCCCCCAGTGTCCTTCCCCTCCTGTCACCTCCTCTCCAGCCCCCCTGCCCTCCTCTCCTCCCTTCTACCTTCCCCTCAGCCCCCCACTGGGCCCAGGAGGCTGCTGGGCCTGGCTCTCCTTGGCCCACAGTGTCTGTGTGTGACTCTGCTTGTTTTCTTTCCAGAGTGTCAGGAAGGGCAGGTGGCAGTAAACAGAGGACAGAGGCCCTAGGGTTTGGCACCTACCTTAGCCCTCCTCTGCCAGGCAGAGGCAGTGCTGGGTGAGGTAGGGGGTCCGGGGGGCAGACCTCTAAGGAGGTGAAGATCTGCCTGGGTGGGCATAGCTTGGTGGTCAGCCCTTGCCCCAATGCTGGCAATCCATGTCTGGCTGGCCCCACGGTTCATTGCAACCCGGGCCCTGAATGCAACCCCTGCCCAGGGTAAATGGGGTCAGTAGCGTTGGTTCAGGGATGGCCAGGCTCCAGGAGGCTCATCGGTGACTGGCTGCCTGTGTGGTGAGCAATGGGGCAGGGTGATTGTGTCCACTCCTGTGAGCTGACCATGCCCCAGACATATCCAGGGGGAGAAGCGCACCTGTCTCATACAGCCAGGCACGAACTGTTCTGACTCACCGGTTGCTGTGGAGGGAGGAGAGGGCGGGGCCCAGGTGGCTCCCTCGGGTCAGCCCCCTCCAGGCTCCTGTCGTGCTGTGTGTCCCTCCCATCTGCTGCAAGGTCAACTCTAGTATCTAAAGTCACAGTACAACTTAGCAAAGGAAAAGTGGGGACCAGAGGTAATCTGGGCTATGTCAGGGGGGCAAGTGGGCAGCTTCAAGAGCTCTGGTCTGAAAATGACGATGGTGATGTCAGTGCCAGACAACACGCTGCCCTCTCAGGGAGGCTGCCTGGCCTTCCAGGTATTCAGAGGACAGGTTTCTATCCTTTTGACAGAATTTTTGAGGTTCTAAACAAGGAAATACATTTTTTTTAATGACTGACTAAAAGTTAGAATTAAAGATTTAAAGATAAATCTACATTTTCTTGAAATGCTGCTTGATCAGTTTGTCTCTTTGGATGACCAGCTGTCACTTTCAGGGATAGGCCCAGCTGTGACACAGTGCCTTAAACAAGACATGAGCTCCTTAGAGGCAGGTGCAGTCTGGCATCGACTCTGAGCTCAAGGACACCAGGGACAGGTCTGCAGGCCTCTGGCCTTTGCCTCCCAGTCGCCAGGTGGCTTCATGGCTCCTGCCATCAGGCTAGTGTTCCAGGCAGGAGGAAGGAAACAAGAAATAAGTGGTGGTGTCAACCTCCAGCAATCCCTGACTGACTTCTGTTTACTTCTCAGTGGTCAGTCAGTGTTACATGGCCATCCAGTTCCAAGAGAGGCTGGGAAATGTAGTTTTTCAGATTTGGATATAAAGGTAGCTTTTCAGATAGCATTCTCCTGTTCATGGATTTGAAGTTTTGTTGTGAAGAGCCTTCCTATGCAGCGCTTGCAACAGCGGGAGCACTGTCCAGGCGGGAAAAAGGAGGGGCAGGGGGGACCCAGCAGCAGGTGTCGCCTGCCCTTCCAGTGAGCAGAGCCAGCCTCTCACCAAGTAGACATGAGCCCAGACCGTCCGGATCTATTTCTCTTCAGTGCAGCTCAGTCGGAAAGCTCTCAGTGGCAAGCTCTACAAAGAAACCCATCTCATCTTGAGAAACGACTTCAACCATAAGAAAAGTGCATGACCTCCCCCAATGAGGCCGAGGTCGGCAGGGGTGATATCGAGGTCCCAAGTCCTTTCCCTCTTTCTGCTCTGCCAGCTTCAGCACGTGGGCCTCCTCTCCTTGAGCATCCCTAAGGTGGCTGCTTCTGTTCCAGGTGCACATGCAGACATCTGCCCGTGTTCCCTTTACGAAGAAGGAGTGGTTTCCCTGACACTCCTGTGTCTTCCTTCACATGTCTACTTGCAGACGGTCATCCCAAGGGGCTTGGCCCTCCGTGCCCAGAACAGCCAATGCCCAGGCAGAGCAGGTGCTGCCTGATCACACTGGCATTCTGCTGGAGAGGACAGGAAGGAACAGTTCAGCAATGGTTGCACGCAGAACACCTCTTCTCCTTAGTGGGAGTCCCATTATCATAGAGCACAAAGAAAACAAAAGAAACAAAGCAATAAAAACTGGCCTATACCCCAGTCATCCAGAGATAACCGTGATGATTTGATGTACCCAGCTCCAACTGTGCATGCACATGCATCTTAAAAGAGCATGCGGGGGTGAACCTCAGAGGCTGGGAGTTGGAGGCGCTGCGGGGCAGCTGGGAACTGGCCCGACATGGTGGCTTCTCCACACTGAAGCCCCGGCAGCTGCAGGGAAACGGGCTCATGTGGGCTTCTAAAATGAGAAAGAGGATTTAAAAACATGGCATCGTCGGTAAGAACTGTCACGTGACATCAGGCAGCTTCCTCACAGCATCTCAGTGACACAGTCCTTTTGTGACTTCCAAGGATGCAAGGTTGAGGAGGAGATATTGAGATTTCTTAGGTCTCAACTGTGACACAGCCAATGTGGTCGCTGGACAATTTGTTTTTTCATGGCTCTTGTTAGTTTCCTGATTTTCTTCCTTTATCAAGAAACAGTTGAAAATTATTAAGCGTATTTTGCAAACCACACCAAGATGCTCCAAGAGGACAAGGAGAGATTCTTTGCTGAGCCAAATGGAGCCTAAGTTTCTGGAACCCTGTGTCCCTGACTCCTGGGCTGAAATGTTCAACTTCCCAGCCCCTGACGAATGTCCTGGCCAACGGGGCAGTGTGAAAACAGTCTGCAGAAAGAAAGCTTTCCGCACTTTCTGGTTACATAGTTAGGCTAAATATCTAAAACTAACTGATAGTGCCACCAGAAACTTGCTGTCATTCCTAATGCCCTGAAGTTTCTAAAGTAAATAAAAATAGTAAGAAAAATGCATAAATGGATAATTGTCACTGTGGCAAAAGTTTGCTAACAGCATCACCCTTTAGTTTTATAAAGTAACTAATTCTAAGTGACATTCAGTTTGCATAGTTTTAAGTTGTGATGAATCTTTGTTTTGTTTTTAACTTACATCGAGGTGGCAGTCCCTGTTTGGTCCACAGATGCTGAAAGCACAGACAACGGTCTATGCAGCAAGTTCCTCAAAGGCAGGTGTGGCCCATTCATCTTGGAAATCCCAGTGTAGTGCCTGGAATATGGGAAGCACTCAACAAGCAATGGAAGAATTATATCTTGTCAGCTCAGGCAGCTATAACAGAAATACCACAGACTGGGGGCTTAAACAACAGATCCCATTCATCTTGGAAATCCCAGTGTAGTGCCTGGAATATGGGAAGCACTCAACAAGCAATGAAAGAATTATATCTTGTCAGCTCAGGCAGCTATAACAGAAATACCACAGACTGGGGGCTTAAACAACAGATATTTACTTTTTACCATTCTGGAGGCTGGAAGTCTCAGATCAGGGTGCCAGTGGATTCAGTTCCTGGTGAGGGCTCTCTCCTGGTTTGCAGACTGATGCCTTCTTACCGTGTCCCCAAATGGCAGAGAGAGAGAGAGATCATCTCTCTTGTATCTCTTCATACAAGGCACTAATCCTATTCATGAGGGCTCCACCCTCTTGACCTAATCACCTGCCAAAGGCCCCACCCCTAATACTATCACATTGGGGATTAGGGCTTCAACATATGAATTTGGGGGATTAGCTGAATCAAACATTCAGCTCATAGCATTGTGCATTCTTTTTTCTTTTTATTCTGAACTTCTCACAGATTCAAGGAAGGAAAGATGTAGAATTGCACCCAGAGGTCTACAGTTGAAGCCCCACCTTCCTCCCTTGGTTATTTTCTCAGCTGACCTGTAGGGAGCCCATAATCACAGACCTAGCCATTCTGAGGTTGTTAGTATCTGCAGGAACAATTGTGGGGGTGTGGTGTGGTGCACACGTGTGTGTATCTATAACCATGTGTTAGAAAATGCAGCACCTCTATAACAGTAGCCAGAGAGGGTGCCTGGGAGACATCCACGCTCTGTGACTGAGTTTCCATCACAGAGCCCATCTTAGGCAGGTGGAAGAAAGAGAACCTGTNTTTATTCTGAACTTCTCACAGATTCAAGGAAGGAAAGATGTAGAATTGCACCCAGAGGTCTGCAGTTGAAGCCCCACCTTCCTCCCTTGGTTATTTTCTCAGCTGACCTGTAGGGAGCCCATAATCACAGACCTAGCCACTCTGAGGTTGTTAGTATCTGCAGGAACAATTGTGGGGGTGTGGTGTGGTGCACACGTGTGTATCTATAACCATGTGTTAGAAAATGCAGCACCTCTATAACAGTAGCCAGAGAGGGTGCCTGGGAGACATCCACGCTCTGTGACTGAGTTTCCATCACAGAGCCCATCTTAGGCAGGTGGAAGAAAGAGAACCTGTGTGTACAATTCAGTCTGAAGGTGGGCAGCATCCACTCCCCAGGGCCCCCATTTATACCCTGCACTTCAGTCCCCACTATTCAGCCCAAAGACATGGTGCCCAGTGGTGTGCTGGGCCTGGCTTAAACCAGCTCCCCAGAGCCAACGGTTAAATTTTTTGAAAAGTTTGCAAGTTGATGGTTAAACAAAGCCATTACTAAAAATTAAATTACATAAACTTATGGTTAAATAAAAAAGGGCGTCTGCACATGGCATTTCTAGAAAGTCATGCTGTGCTGACTGGGTCGAGAGTGGCTGAAGAGAAGGTTCCTGGAGGCACTGCCCCCCACCCCCAGGGTCTCGCCAAGGAGGAGCCCACATCTGGGCTCCTGCTCCTCTCTCCCTGCATCAACCTTGAAGAGCACTGAGAACGTTCACAGCTTCTCCTCTGTCCCCCCACCCCTCACCACACGGCTCTGGGCAGCCCCATCCCTGAAACCTCTCCCAGGTCCCCCAGCCCCTGAACTCAGGATCCCGCATCAGCAAGTCCCCACGGCCTCCACCTCTCCTGAGCTGCACCTCCACCTTCAGCTCAGGCGGAGCCAGGCTCTGTGAGCCTCTGCTCACTCCAGGGCCCGAGGGGACCGGTGGGAGGCTCAGCTGCCCGTTGCTGCCACCACTCCTGCTCTCTAAAATGCCCTGCTTTGAATTGCATGTGTCTGGGGGTCCTTTGGGTTCCTTTTTTATACTTTTGTTAATAGGTATGTTTCAGTCAGGACTCTTTTGGCCACCAGGAGCAGAAACCTCGACTCAAAATGCTTACATGTGTCATCTCACCCCAGGATGTCCCTGGGAAGCAGCAGCAGGGACCGTGCCGGCCTCGGGCCCAGTTTTCTCTGTCCCTTTGTTCTGCCACACTCAGTAGCTTCACCCACTGGCTGGAACCAGCTGAGCCTCTGGGGGCAGTGACGAAGACGCAGGGTGAGAGGGCCCTTGCCTCGGTTTACTGACAGGCCACGTGAGCCCCAGCAGCCTCCTCATGGAGTGTCACAAGCTGGGGCAGAGAAGAGGGGCCGCCCTGGGAGAGCTCACCCACCCACCCAGACACCGAAGGCACTCACTCTTCTGAAGAATGCATGCCAGGCGGGAAGCGAGGTGCCCACCCTGCCCTGGACAAGGAGCTGTCTCCCGGCATGGTTCGAGCAGGTCTGCCTGGCCAAGACTGCACCGGCACATCCCAAGCTCCAGCGCACACACCCTTGTTCACATGTTTTTAGGTCACTAAGCAGTAAAATAACTCACAGACCTCTGTGTACAGATGACTCTCTGATTTTGAACCGGTCTCGGCTGTTTCTCTCAGCTGCTTTGCCTTTGATGTTGGCTTGGAGAAACATAAGTGGCCCCAGGACCCCTCGGATTTCTTTCGAAGGATCAGAGCCAGATCACTAAATGGGTATTTTTGTGATTGTAAAATGCTTTCCTTAAACAAAAGCTTGCCAACAGGATCATCAAACATTGCTTTGCTTATTTCACTTTAACCTTTGGATCTTTTTTCTTATCAAAGATTTACGGCAAGTTATACATTATTACAGATAGAGTTGAGCTGTCCATTTCTTGGAAAACAGGAAAGAGGCTTGGAGCATCAATCAGGGGTGTTCTGCTTTGCTAGGGGAGCTCGCCTCCCCCTCCCCCAGCAGCTCTGGACTCCTGAGGATCAGGAGCCTTCTGCCCCACCCGCCTCAGCATCATCCGCAGAACCTCACGCAGTGTGCACGCCAAGGTGGCTGAGTCGAATGCTGTGTGTTTCTGTGACCCAAAGACCCTGCAGTCTCCTCAACAAATGTGGCTTCCTTCCTCCTCTGGCTGCCTATGCCATCCAGCCCTCAGGTCCCCTCCCCCATCATTTGACCAGGACACATTTTCTCCTTTTCTGAACATCCTGAAGGACAGTGTTCCACATACAGCTGATCACCTGACTCCTCAGGACTGGATTTTCTGCTGTCGGTCCCCACCACCACCACAACCCTCTTCTGGTCTGGGAGTGATTTGAGCTGCTAACCTGAAATCCTCAGCCTGGAGCCTAGGGGTTTGTAATAAACACTTCCCTCCTGAGCTGCCCAGTGAAAGATGGTTTCTGTGCCAGTGTTGATGGCCCATCACCCCCTCTTATTTGACACTGAAAAGAAAATATTGACACAATGTTAAATCATTAGATTTCTCTGTGGCCTTTGGGATTTTATCTCACAAAACTTTTCTATCTTGTTTGTATATTTCTGGAAATCCAAAACACATTAAATGCACCTTGTCCCAGAGATTTATGTCTCCAAGGTCCCCTATTACCTGCTTGGATTTTTATTATCTTTTGCTTGTTCAACAGGAGCGCAGGTGACAGGCTGGGTCTGCTTGTGGGAAGAATGGTGGGACTTTGCTCTATGTGTGATTCGTCTAGAGACAAAAGCATGAAAACCTGAAGCAGCTTTCACCTTGTTGAGGGTGTATGTGGTGGCAGAGTTCAGAGCTGGGTATGACCTAGGGATTAAGGTTCTGGGCAGTGAGAGGAAGACCAGGATCCGAAGCACACACTCATCAAGAGCTTATGAGCACATACACCGAAGTGCACACAGGTCATGCATTCTTGGACTGGATGGGCTGTGGGAGGGTCAGAGAGGCCAGTCACGAAAAACAGGTTCGGGAGTAAGGTTCCAAAGTTAGAGCACTGCCAAGGAGAATCTGTCACTCAAGGTCCATTTCAGAAGGTCCTCTTCCATGAAGCTTTCCCAAACCTCATCTCCTTCAGCCAGTGTGTGGTGTCCCCAAGAGCAGGGTCAGAGTGCACCTCTCACAGCTCTCCTGATGGTCCAGTTGGCATTTCCTGGAGATGTGTTTTTTCTGCCCACCACCTCCAACTTGGGGAGCTTGTGGGTCCCTTCTCCTGCAACCAGAAGCGGAAGTGGGTGGTGCCTTGATAGGCCCCAGAGAACAAAGGGTGAGCACCAAGGATCCGGCCTGCAGAACTTCATGGAACAGGGCACAGCCCTGAGTGCACAATTCTCAGATTGTGTTGGAGCAAAACAAACCTTTATCTTGTCAGTGGTTGTTTTTGGGGGAATTTTGGTTACTCAAAATCAATCTGAATCTTAGCTAATGGTCATGGTCAGGACTTAAGAGTTTGTGCTGTGATGTGAGGCCATTGGAGGGTTTCAAGCAGGAGTGACCTCATGTATAATTTTTTTAAATATCATGCTCACTACTGTTTGGAGAATTGATCACATGGGACAAAAGTAGAAATAGGGAGACTGTTACAGGAGCCAAGTTCAGCTGCCCTTTCACCAGAAACGAAAAACTGGAGAGTCAACTGTTGATGCAAGGATTGGAAGCTTTATTTTCAGAACCTGCACCTGTGGAGACAGACTAAAACTGTCTCAAAGGCCCAGGATCCTCAGCAAGGTTTTTAAAGGGGCAAGTGTGCGAAACAAAGGGGGACGTTATTCGGGCCGGCCCAGTGGTGCACTGGAGAGTGCGCCGCTTGGGAGTGCAGAGGTCCTGTGGAGACAGACTAAAACTGTCTCAAAGGCCCAGGATCCTCAGCAAGGTTTTTAAAGGGTCAAGTGTGGGAAACAAAGGGGGACGTTATTCGGGCCGGCCCAGTGGTGCACTGGATAGTGCGCCGCTTGGGAGTGCGGAGGTGCTCCCGCCGAGGGTTCGGATCCCATGTGGAGATCAGTTCCCACTCACTGGCTGAGCACGGTGCGGGCGCAACACCGAGGGTTGCGATCCCATTGNTCAAGTGTGGGAAACAAAGGGGGACGTTATTCGGGCCGGCCCAGTGGTGCACTGGATAGTGCGCCGCTTGGGAGTGCGGAGGTGCTCCCGCCGAGGGTTCGGATCCCATGTGGAGATCAGTTCCCACTCACTGGCTGAGCACGGTGCGGGCGCAACACCGAGGGTTGCGATCCCATTGCCAGTCAGTAAAAAAGACAAAAAGGAAAAAAAAAAAAAGGGGGGGGGGACGTTATTCCCATCAGGAGGCTGCTACTGTAATCTCACAGACTCCAGGCTGCTCAGTACCTCACGTTTAGTCCTGTAACTCTTCAACTTATCCTTGGAACACAGGTGTTATCTGGTTCCCACGAGCTGGATGTTGTCTTGTTCCCAGAGAACTGTGACTTCAAAGGAAGGATGGTCATTTCTGAAAGTTTCTGATTAGCTTTTATGATCTTGCTTTTCTTACGCAAGAAGCTCTGCAGCATTTTTGTGAGCTGTGCTATGAGTCAAAGTTACAAAAAAACTTCTTGACTAGCATCTTCCTTAAAGCTGTATTCTACAAAATGGCCAGTCTACTGCTAACTATCAATGAGTATGGCTGGGTGGGCTCTTACAAGAGTTGTGGTTTTTCATAACTAGTTGTGTCATGCACTTCTACCTGTTCTGATAGGTAGGGTGGAAATGAAGTGATCTCGCACGAAGTCACACGGGCACTGGCTGTGCAATACCGAGGAGCAGAGGGAAGCAGGGGGCTGCTCAGAGGAGGCAGCGGCTGGACTGACGAGGACTTTGCCTGCAGAAAAGCTACAGTTAGAGCAGCTCAAAGGTTAAAGTGGGGCCATTTTCCCTGGCGGAGTAGGTGCGTTTTCAATCAGATGTGGTCACTCTTGCTGGAACCTTTAATGAAGAGCTCGAGGTGTCAATACACAGAGCCACACTTGCCCTTCTGAAGCTGAGAACCATGGTCACCTGGATTCTCCATGTTCTAACATGTTCATAATAACACCTTTTTTCTTTCTCAGCCACCTTAAAGGACAGCAATGCAGGCTGCTCAGCTGACCCACCTATGCACCCAGGAAGAAGTGAACATACCTTTCCACGGGTCAATGTAGATCTGTTTTCTGAAGGAGACTTGCTTCTTCAGGTACTGTATGATTCTGTCCATGTCTGTTCCACATCAGTGCTTATGCCTGTAGCAGAATCAGGCCTCAGAGTTTTCCAGAAAACATTTTGTTTCAACTTTTGTTGAATTTATCTTTCATCATCATCATTGAATTTCTGGTTTAATAGAGTATTCTATATCTAATGTCCCATTTTTGGAGAAATCTATACTTATGGTGCCATGTGGGTAGAAGTAAGACTTGGGATGGGAAGAGTCAGAAATCCTGGTACAGCAGCATCTGCTCTCCCCCACCCCC
>NW_007727085.1:219025-223797 GCF_000696425.1 Galeopterus variegatus | reverse complement strand
AATTTATCTTTCATCATCATCATTGAATTTCTGGTTTAATAGAGTATTCTATATCTAATGTTCCATTTTTGGAGAAATCTATACTTATGGTGCCGTGTGGGTAGAAGTCAGACTTGGGATGGGAAGAGTCAGAAATCCTGGTACAGCAGCATCTGCTCTCCCCCACCCCCCAGCAGTGATTCTCCATCTTCCCAATCTGTCTCAGGGGCCATGAGCCTCATATGGAGATGTATGTAAAAATAATACTGTGAGCCTTCATGTCCCAAGTAATGAAACAAATTTACAAAGGAAAAATATTTATAATTTGTGTAGATGGAAATGTTATCATATTTCATTCTTACTACTTTGAGCATTAAAAAAGTTTTTTCTGGGCCAGCCCGGTGGCGATCTCGGTAGACCAGCCCGGTGGCGAACTCGGTAGAGTGCGGCGCTTGGGAGTGCGGAGGTGCTCCCGCCGAGGGTTCGGATCCCATATAGAGACCTGTCCGCTCACTGGTTGAGCACAGTGCGGGCGTGACACCGAGGGTTGCGATCCCTTTACCGGTCACGAAAAAAGACCAAAAAAAAAGTTTTTTCTCCTTAATTTTCTACCTAAATATAATTTATTGCTGCTGTCTTAGCTGTCCTCTCACTGGTTGAGCGCGGTGCGGGCGTGACACCGAGGGTTGCGATCCCTTTACCGGTCACGAAAAAAGACAAAAAAAAAAGTTTTTTCTCCTTAATTTTCTACCTAAATATAATTTATTGCTGCTGTCTTAGCGAGGAATCCAGGTTCTAGGTGTCACAAATGCGGCAGATCTCTATCTCACAGGAAAAAGTACAAAACTTCAGTAGACAGGACAGGACGAACGTGCATAAGCACTGGGTTATTGGCAACTGCCTGCTAATTTCCTCAAGGACTATGATTACAAGCAAGTGGGTCCCTTCTTCAGGGATGAGGAGGTGGCGTGAAAGATCACTTCACCTTTATTTATCTGGTAAGGGCTTATTAATCTGTTGAGACAAGTCCCTAGGCTCTTCTCTGGCTGAGAATTCAGTCTCAGCACAGTTACTCTGTCTTAAAGTCTGTAGTCTCTCATCCTCACACACAAGCTGAGAGATCTGCATTTTTAATGCTTCAGATATTTCAAAAAACTCAAAATAGACCTGCTATGAAGACCCTGTAAAAATGTTACCGTATGTTAAGTTTAGATATATGGCTGTCAGTTATATTGTTTTGTATTTATACCTTTAAAATAGGAATTTTAACACCAAAACAAAAAGTCTCTTGACATGAAATGCTTGAGGAATTATTTAAAATTAGTCTATTTAGTTGAAAATTCCTGCTAGGGCTTCTATATTAGGACTCTCCAGAGAAACAGAACCAATAGGATATGTGGGTTTGTGTGTGTAGAAAAGAAAGAGATTTTAAATAATTGGCTCACATGATTGTGGGGCTGGAAAGTCCAAACTCCGCAGGGCAGGCCAGCAGCCCGGAGATGCAGTGAAGAGTTGACATTGCAGTCTCAGATCTAAAGGCTGTCTGGAGGCAGAACCCCTTCTTCCTTTGGGAAACTCAGTCTTTTCTCTTCAAGGCATCAGCTGATTGGATGTGGCTCACCCACATGATGAACAGTAATGTGCTTTACTTGAAGTCTATTGACTTAAATGTTGCTATGGTCTCAGTGTGTCCGCCCAAATTCATGTTGAAACTTAATCCTCATTGTGGACATAAAGTGATTAAGTCACGAAGGCTCTATTATTTGTAAACTACCCAGTCTCAGGTATTTTGTTATTGGAGCACAGATGGACAAAGACAAATGTTAATCAAAAAAACACCTTCACAGTAACATCTAGACTGATATTTGATCAAATATTCGGGTACCATCACCTTGCCAAGTTGACACATAAAATTAACCATTACAGCTTCATACTTGGTTGCTTCTAAATGGCTGTCAACAAGAATTAGTTTCAGATGCTAAAGGAAAAAAAAAGCTTGTTTTAGTTGATAAAGAAATATTTGACTGCATTTTGTGGGAGCACATTCAGATGTTTGAGATTCAAGACCAAATCAAATTTAAATCATTCTATTTTTTAAAAAATATATTGGACATAGAAATGATGAACTAATACCAGACTTAAAATATAAAGGAATAAAAAATAGTAAAAATCTGAAAAGTTCACTATTCAAATAGAATAATCTATTGATGTGCTATTTGTTTGGTTGGTTGTAATAATGACGTGAAGGTGAGAAGTCTGGCTGGCTTAGTGTGATGGTAACGCTACTCAAGATGGCTACAGCCAAGAAGATGGGACTCCCTTTCTTCCCAATTCCATTTAGGGTTATGGTTTCACCTTGGAAAGGTAGGCTGCTGACATCTCTTATCACTCCCAACTCATACTGCTGAAGCTCCATTCCAGGAAGGCATAGCTGAGAACACTAGGGCTCCCTTCCCCTCTCAGCCCCACTCATAGGGTAGAAACTCTATCCCAGGACCAGTAGCTGGAAATACTAGGCCCAGATTTCCCCAACTCAGCTCATTTGTAGGGAGGAGGATTCACACAAGAAGGGGCAAGCCGAGACTACCAGGGAATTACCAGTCCTGACCAGGACCCCACTTGTAGAGCAAAAGAATAACTGTTAGAGAAGAGGCCACCATGCGTGCTCCCAACTTCAGTGCAGTGGCACTGGAAAGAGACAGGCCATAGGAACACAGAGCTCTGCAGCTCTCCCTCTGGGGATTGATTTTATCTTGAATGGAGCTTAGGGAAGTTCATGCTCAAGAGTACTCTCGAAAACAGTGTAAGAGGAGAACAGTAGACCAGTTAAAGTTTAACAGGAAAAAAATGGGAAAAGAGCCAGCTTACAAGAGCTCTGGGCTCAAAACAAGCCTCAAAACCTGGCAAAACCCTGCCCCTGGAAGGGTCCTGACTTTAATTGGATTATACTCTGGAACAACAGAGCAATCAGCTAGAAATTAGTACAGGTTACCAGCTGAATGTGATACCAATTGAAACAGACCAGTAGGAGTTTAGTGGGAAGATCAGATAAAAAGACAGTCAAAAAAGCACAGGTAGGGCCGAGCCCGTGGTGCACTCGGGAGAGTGCGGCGCTGGGAGCGCCGTGGGTTCGGATTCTATATAGGGATGACCAGTGCATACACAGCGCTCACTGGCTGAGCGCAGTGTGGCCGGTCTCAAAAAGGACAAAAAAAAAAGCACAGGTAAACATCATTACCACCACTCGTAGTCAGGGAGTCACCACACACCCCCAAGGCTCTGCTCTACTGTAAGCAGAAAACCAGCAAGGATATAGAAGACTTCATTTACACTGTAAACCAACTAGATGTAACATATTCATACAACACTCCACCCAACAAAAGCATAATACACGTTTTAGTCCAATGACTATGGAACATTTTCCAGGATAGACCATATGCCAGGTCATTGAACAAGCCTCAATACATTTAAAAGCAAATAAACTATGCTCTCAAACCACAATGGAATTAAATTAGAAGTTAATAATAGAAGGAAAACTGAAAAATTCCAAATCTAAAAACCTATAACAAAAAGACGACTAGAAAAATCGCATATGATTGGAAATTAGCATATATATTTCTAAATAATCCATGTGTTAAAAAAATCACAATGGAAATTACAAAATGTTATCCAGTAAAAATGCAACCTATCAAACTGGGCTTATAGAAAAACATTGAGCCTTAATTGGTTAGTTTTTCTATTGCTTTTATAACAAATTATCACAAACTTAGTGGTTTAAAACAACACAAATATTATCTTACAGTACTGGAAGTCTGAAGTCTGAAAATGGGGCTTAGAGGGCTAAAGTCAAGGTATTGGCAGGCCTGCGCTCCCTCTGAAAGCTCCAAGGAAGGCTGATCCTTGCCTCTCCCTGCAGCCCTCATCTCAGGACCTCCTTCAGCAATGGTATCACTCCCTCCTCCAATCCCATCACAACACCTCCTTCTCCGACTCCAACTCTCTTGTCTCCATCTTATAAAGATCCTAAGGAAGGCTGATCCTTGCCTCTCCCTGCAGCCCTCATCTCAGGACCTCCTTCAGCAATGGTATCACTCCCTCCTCCGATCCCATCACAACACCTCCTTCTCCGACTCCAACTCTCTTGTCTCCATCTTATAAAGATCCTTGTGATTAGCTTGGACCCACCCAGGTGATCTAGAATAATCTTTCCCTCTCAAGAGCCTTAGCTCAATCACATCTGCAAAGTTCCTTTTGCCATGCAAGGTAACATATTCTCAGTTTCAGGGATTAGTACATGAACATCTTTGGGGGGATGTTATTCTGTCTACCACAGGGTATTTAAGGATTTATGGGAAAAGAAAAGGAGGAAATCGGTGACCTAAGCTTTCATTTCAAGAAGCTAAAAATAAAAGAAGAGTAAGGCAATCACGAAAAAAGTAGTAGGAAAGAAATAATAAAGATAAAAAATGAAACACATGAAATAGAAAAAACATACAATAGAGAAAACTGAGAAAACTGAAAATATTAATAAAATTAATAAATTGATAACAAAGCTAATCAATAAAGAAGAGAAAAAAATAAATTATCACTATTAGGAATGTAAAACAGACCATTCTTACAGACCCTGAAAAAAAATTTTTTTTTGACCTGTAAGGGGATTGCAACCCTTGGCACGGTGTGGTCCGCACCACGCTCAGCCAGTGAGCGCACCAGCCACCCCTATATAGGATCTGAACCCACAGCCTCGGCGCTACCAGCGCTGCACTCTCCCGAGTGAGCCACGGGGCTGGCCC